>NC_085991.1:14855094-15155094 GCF_030014385.1 Trichomycterus rosablanca | reverse complement strand
TGTTGCCCCAACTTATTTGCACTTACAGTAGACTTTAAGTAGGTACACTTCAGTTAGGGTAATGTTCATAAATACATCGCAGGAATAAATTAAACATTAAAAAGTTGCAGGACACTAAACTGGATCTGCACAGATGAGACTGCCCCAAACAAGAGCACTTATTAAAAATACAAAATAGTGCTCTTGTTTAAAGTAATCCCAGTCTGTTTTACTCTCTTAAATTAGAAAAAGATAGAACACTTGAATGTCTTCAGTTGCTTGAGTCACTTAAAACTACCCCAACAAATAGCACTTACAAAAATAACAGTAAGACATGTCAGAGCCATTGTTAGGGTCTCAATTGTGACATCACAGAAGATCATGTTCTTGAGTTCAGCTTGAATAGAACAAATGGAAATGTAATAATGACAAACCTGACTCAGCTCAAAACATCTTGCTCAGTCCTACAGTCCTTCATTCTGAGGAACATAAATCAGGTGCTCTTCTTATAACTGTTCAGACTGTGATCATTGATTGGGATAATTCACAGCTCCGCCCACATCAAATTCCTTTGTCACAATAGAACTGATCATTTTCAACAAAAGTACCATATGAAAGACAGGTGATTAACAGTAACAGACCATAGTGTAATACCTGCCAGTGTTTAGTCAAATTAGAACTATAGTAAATTTAGAATTTTAGTACACTGTAATGAAGTCTTTCATTTTAAGTTCTTAAATGTAAAGCTGCTAAGGTTGAAGAAGAACCTGGTCAGATTCCACATAACTCTACTGTGTAAAAAATCCAACATCAGTTTTCTTGTTGTTTTTGGTCTCTTGAAGGTAACTTTACTGAATTTTGCCCCAACTTATTTGCACTTACAGTAGACTTTAAGTAGGTACACTTCATAAATACATTGCAGGAATTAAATTAAACATTAAAAAGTTGCAGGACACTAAACTGGATCTGCACAGATGAGACAGCCTCAAACAAGAGCACTTATTAAGAATAGAAAATAGTGCTCTTGTTTAAAGTAATCCCAGTCTGTTTTACTCTCTTAAATTAGAAAAAGATAGAACACTTGAATGTCTTCAGTTGCTTGAGTCACTTCAAACTACCCCAACAAATAGCACTTACAAAAATAACAGGAAGACATGTCAGAGCCATTGTTAGGGTCTCAATTGTGACATCACAGAAGATCATGTTCTTGAGTTCAGCTTGAATAGAACAAATGGAAATGTAATCATTACAAACCTGACTCAGCTCAAAACAACTTGCTCAGTCCTTCATTCTGAGGAACATAAATCAGGTGCTCTTCTTATAACTGTTCAGACTGTGATCGATGATTGGGATAATTCACAGCTCCGCCCACATCAAATTCCTTTGTCACAATAGAACTGATCATTTTCCATACGAAAGTACCATACGAAAGACAGGTGATTAACAGTAACAGCCCATAGTGTAATACCTGCAAGTGTTTAGTCAAATTGGAACTATAGTAAATTTACAGTTTTAGTACACTGTAATGAAGTCTTTCATTTTAAGTTCTTAAATGTAAAGCTGCTAAGGTTGAAGAAGAACTTGGTCAGATTCCACATAACTCTACTGTGTAAAAAATCCAACATCAGTTTGCTTGTTGTTTTTGGTCTCTTGAAGGTAACTGAATGTTGCCCCAACTTATTTGCACTTACAGTAGACTTTAAGTAGGTACACTTCAGTTAGGGTAATGTTCAGAAATACATTGCAGGAATAAATTAAACATTAAAAAGTTGCAGGACACTAAACTGGATCTGCACAGATGACACTGCCCCAAACAAGAGCACTTATTAAGAATACAAAATAGTGCTCTTGTTTAAAGTAATCCCAGTCTGTTTTACTCTCTTAAATTAGAAAAAGATAGAACACTTGAATGTCTTCAGTTGCTTGAGTCACTTAAAACTACCCCAACAAATAGCACTTACAAAAATAACAGTAAGACATGTCAGAGCCATTGTTAGGGTCTCAATTGTGACATCACAGAAGATCATGTTCTTGAGTTCAGCTTGAATAGAACAAATGGAAATGTAATAATGACAAACCTGACTCAGCTCAAAACATCTTGCTCAGTCCTACAGTCCTTCATTCTGAGGAACATAAATCAGGTGCTCTTCTTATAACTGTTTAGACTGTGATCATTGATTGGGATAATTCACAGCTCCGCCCACATCAAATTCCTTTGTCACAATAGAACTGATCATTTTCAAAAGTACCATATGAAAGACAGGTGATTAACAGTAACAGCCCATAGTGTAATACCTGCCAGTGTTTAGTCAAATTAGAACTATAGTAAATTTACAGTTTTAGTACACTGTAATAAAGTCTTTCATTTTAAGTTCTTAAATGTAAAGCTGCTGAGGTTGAAGAAGAACTTGGTCACATTCCACATAACTCTACTGTGTAAAAAATCCAACATCAGTTTGCTTGTTGTTTTTGGTCTCTTGAAGGTAACTTTACTGAATTTTGCCCCAACTTATTTGCACTTACAGTAGACTTTAAGTAGGTACACTTCATAAATACATTGCAGGAATTAAATTAAACATTAAAAAGTTGCAGGACACTAAACTGGATCTGCACAGATGAGACTGCCCCAAACAAGAGCACTTATTAAGAATACAAAATAGTGCTCTTGTTTAAAGTAATCCCAGTCTGTTTTACTCTCTTAAATTAGAAAAAGATAGAACACTTGAATGTCTTCAGTTGCTTGAGTCACTTAAAACTACCCCAACAAATAGCACTTACAAAAATAACAGGAAGACATGTCAGAGCCATTGTTAGGGTCTCAATTGTGACATCACAGAAGATCATGTTCTTGAGTTCAGCTTGAATAGAACAAATGGAAATGTAATAATGACAAACCTGACTCAGCTCAAAACATCTTGCTCAGTCCTACAGTCCTTCATTCTGAGGAACATAAATCAGGTGCTCTTCTTATAACTGTTTAGACTGTGATCATTGATTGGGATAATTCACAGCTCCGCCCACATCAAATTCCTTTGTCACAATAGAACTGATCATTTTCAAAAGTACCATATGAAAGACAGGTGATTAACAGTAACAGCCCATAGTGTAATACCTGCCAGTGTTTAGTCAAATTAGAACTATAGTAAATTTACAGTTTTAGTACACTGTAATAAAGTATTTCATTTTAAGTTCTTAAATGTAAAGCTGCTGAGGTTGAAGAAGAACTTGGTCACATTCCACATAACTCTACTGTGTAAAAAATCCAACATCAGTTTGCTTGTTGTTTTTGGTCTCTTGAAGGTAACTTTACTGAATTTTGCCCCAACTTATTTGCACTTACAGTAGACTTTAAGTAGGTACACTTCATAAATACATTGCAGGAATTAAATTAAACATTAAAAAGTTGCAGGACACTAAACTGGATCTGCAAAGATGACACTGCCCCAAACAAGAGCACTTATTAAAAATACAAAATAGTGCTCTTGTTTAAAGTAATCCCAGTCTGTTTTACTCTCTTAAATTAGAAAAAGATAGAACACTTGAATGTCTTCAGTTGCTTGAGTCACTTAAAACTACCCCAACAAATAGCACTTACAAAAATAACAGTAAGACATGTCAGAGCCATTGTTAGGGTCTCAATTGTGACATCACAGAAGATCATGTTCTTGAGTTCAGCTTGAATAGAACAAATGGAAATGTAATAATGACATACCTGACTCAGCTCAAAACATCTTGCTCAGTCCTACAGTCCTTCATTCTGAGGAACATAAATCAGGTGCTCTTCTTATAACTGTTTAGACTGTGATCATTGATTGGGATAATTCACAGCTCCGCCCACATCAAATTCCTTTGTCACAATAGAACTGATCATTTTCAAAAGTACCATATGAAAGACAGGTGATTAACAGTAACAGCCCATAGTGTAATACCTGCCAGTGTTTAGTCAAATTAGAACTATAGTAAATTTACAGTTTTAGTACACTGTAATAAAGTCTTTCATTTTAAGTTCTTAAATGTAAAGCTGCTAAGGTTGAAGAAGAACTTGGTCAGATTCCACATAACTCTACTGTGTAAAAAATCCAACATCAGTTTTCTTGTTGTTTTTGGTCTCTTGAAGGTAACTGAATGTTGCCCCAACTTATTTGCACTTACAGTAGACTTTAAGTAGGTACACTTCATAAATACATTGCAGGAATTAAATTAAACATTAAAAAGTTGCAGGACACTAAACTGGATCTGCACAGATGAGACAGCCTCAAACAAGAGCACTTATTAAGAATAGAAAATAGTGCTCTTGTTTAAAGTAATCCCAGTCTGTTTTACTCTCTTAAATTAGAAAAAGATAGAACACTTGAATGTCTTCAGTTGCTTGAGTCACTTAAAACTACCCCAACAAATAGCACTTACAAAAATAACAGTAAGACATGTCAGAGCCATTGTTAGGGTCTCAATTGTGACATCACAGAAGATCATGTTCTTGAGTTCAGCTTGAATAGAACAAATGGAAATGTAATAATGACAAACCTGACTCAGCTCAAAACATCTTGCTCAGTCCTACAGTCCTTCATTCTGAGGAACATAAATCAGGTGCTCTTCTTATAACTGTTCAGACTGTGATCATTGATTGGGATAATTCACAGCTCCGCCCACATCAAATTCCTTTGTCACAATAGAACTGATCATTTTACCATATGAAAGACAGGTGATTAAAAGTAACAGCCCATAGTGTAATACCTGCAAGTGTTTAGTCAAATTAGAACTATAGTAAATTTACAGTTTTAGTACACTGTAATGAAGTCTTTCATTTTAAGTTCTTAAATGTAAAGCTGCTAAGGTTGAAGAAGAACTTGGTCAGATTCCACATAACTCTACTGTGTAAAAAATCCAACATCAGTTTGCTTGTTGTTTTTGGTCTCTTGAAGGTAACTGAATGTTGCCCCAACTTATTTGCACTTACAGTAGACTTTAAGTAGGTACACTTCAGTTAGGGTAATGTTCAGAAATACATCGCAGGAATTAAATTAAACATTAAAAAGTTGCAGGACACTAAACTGGATCTGCACAGATGAGACTGCCCCAAACAAGAGCACTTATTAAGAATACAAAATAGTGCTCTTGTTTAAAGTAATCCCAGTCTGTTTTACTCTCTTAAATTAGAAAAAGATAGAACACTTGAATGTCTTCAGTTGCTTGAGTCACTTAAAACTACCCCAACAAATAGCACTTACAAAAATAACAGGAAGACATGTCAGAGCCATTGTTAGGGTCTCAATTGTGACATCACAGAAGATCATGTTCTTGAGTTCAGCTTGAATAGAACAAATGGAAATGTAATAATGACAAACCTGACTCAGCTCAAAACATCTTGCTCAGTCCTACAGTCCTTCATTCTGAGGAACATAAATCAGGTGCTCTTCTTATAACTGTTTAGACTGTGATCATTGATTGGGATAATTCACAGCTCCGCCCACATCAAATTCCTTTGTCACAATAGAACTGATCATTTTCAAAAGTACCATATGAAAGACAGGTGATTAACAGTAACAGCCCATAGTGTAATACCTGCCAGTGTTTAGTCAAATTAGAACTATAGTAAATTTACAGTTTTAGTACACTGTAATAAAGTATTTCATTTTAAGTTCTTAAATGTAAAGCTGCTGAGGTTGAAGAAGAACTTGGTCACATTCCACATAACTCTACTGTGTAAAAAATCCAACATCAGTTTGCTTGTTGTTTTTGGTCTCTTGAAGGTAACTTTACTGAATTTTGCCCCAACTTATTTGCACTTACAGTAGACTTTAAGTAGGTACACTTCATAAATACATTGCAGGAATTAAATTAAACATTAAAAAGTTGCAGGACACTAAACTGGATCTGCACAGATGACACTGCCCCAAACAAGAGCACTTATTAAAAATACAAAATAGTGCTCTTGTTTAAAGTAATCCCAGTCTGTTTTACTCTCTTAAATTAGAAAAAGATAGAACACTTGAATGTCTTCAGTTGCTTGAGTCACTTAAAACTACCCCAACAAATAGCACTTACAAAAATAACAGTAAGACATGTCAGAGCCATTGTTAGGGTCTCAATTGTGACATCACAGAAGATCATGTTCTTGAGTTCAGCTTGAATAGAACAAATGGAAATGTAATCATTACAAACCTGACTCAGCTCAAAACAACTTGCTCAGTCCTTCATTCTGAGGAACATAAATCAGGTGCTCTTCTTATAACTGTTCAGACTGTGATCGATGATTGGGATAATTCACAGCTCCGCCCACATCAAATTCCTTTGTCACAATAGAACTGATCATTTTCCATACGAAAGTACCATACGAAAGACAGGTGATTAACAGTAACAGCCCATAGTGTAATACCTGCAAGTGTTTAGTCAAATTAGAACTATAGTAAATTTACAGTTTTAGTACACTGTAATGAAGTCTTTCATTTTAAGTTCTTAAATGTAAAGCTGCTAAGGTTGAAGAAGAACTTGGTCAGATTCCACATAACTCTACTGTGTAAAAAATCCAACATCAGTTTGCTTGTTGTTTTTGGTCTCTTGAAGGTAACTGAATGTTGCCCCAACTTATTTGCACTTACAGTAGACTTTAAGTAGGTACACTTCAGTTAGGGTAATGTTCAGAAATACATTGCAGGAATAAATTAAACATTAAAAAGTTGCAGGACACTAAACTGGATCTGCACAGATGACACTGCCCCAAACAAGAGCACTTATTAAGAATACAAAATAGTGCTCTTGTTTAAAGTAATCCCAGTCTGTTTTACTCTCTTAAATTAGAAAAAGATAGAACACTTGAATGTCTTCAGTTGCTTGAGTCACTTAAAACTACCCCAACAAATAGCACTTACAAAAATAACAGTAAGACATGTCAGAGCCATTGTTAGGGTCTCAATTGTGACATCACAGAAGATCATGTTCTTGAGTTCAGCTTGAATAGAACAAATGGAAATGTAATAATGACATACCTGACTCAGCTCAAAACATCTTGCTCAGTCCTACAGTCCTTCATTCTGAGGAACATAAATCAGGTGCTCTTCTTATAACTGTTTAGACTGTGATCATTGATTGGGATAATTCACAGCTCCGCCCACATCAAATTCCTTTGTCACAATAGAACTGATCATTTTCAAAAGTACCATATGAAAGACAGGTGATTAACAGTAACAGCCCATAGTGTAATACCTGCCAGTGTTTAGTCAAATTAGAACTATAGTAAATTTACAGTTTTAGTACACTGTAATAAAGTCTTTCATTTTAAGTTCTTAAATGTAAAGCTGCTGAGGTTGAAGAAGAACTTGGTCACATTCCACATAACTCTACTGTGTAAAAAATCCAACATCAGTTTGCTTGTTGTTTTTGGTCTCTTGAAGGTAACTTTACTGAATTTTGCCCCAACTTATTTGCACTTACAGTAGACTTTAAGTAGGTACACTTCATAAATACATTGCAGGAATTAAATTAAACATTAAAAAGTTGCAGGACACTAAACTGGATCTGCACAGATGAGACTGCCCCAAACAAGAGCACTTATTAAGAATACAAAATAGTGCTCTTGTTTAAAGTAATCCCAGTCTGTTTTACTCTCTTAAATTAGAAAAAGATAGAACACTTGAATGTCTTCAGTTGCTTGAGTCACTTAAAACTACCCCAACAAATAGCACTTACAAAAATAACAGGAAGACATGTCAGAGCCATTGTTAGGGTCTCAATTGTGACATCACAGAAGATCATGTTCTTGAGTTCAGCTTGAATAGAACAAATGGAAATGTAATAATGACAAACCTGACTCAGCTCAAAACATCTTGCTCAGTCCTACAGTCCTTCATTCTGAGGAACATAAATCAGGTGCTCTTCTTATAACTGTTTAGACTGTGATCATTGATTGGGATAATTCACAGCTCCGCCCACATCAAATTCCTTTGTCACAATAGAACTGATCATTTTCAAAAGTACCATATGAAAGACAGGTGATTAACAGTAACAGCCCATAGTGTAATACCTGCCAGTGTTTAGTCAAATTAGAACTATAGTAAATTTACAGTTTTAGTACACTGTAATAAAGTATTTCATTTTAAGTTCTTAAATGTAAAGCTGCTGAGGTTGAAGAAGAACTTGGTCACATTCCACATAACTCTACTGTGTAAAAAATCCAACATCAGTTTGCTTGTTGTTTTTGGTCTCTTGAAGGTAACTTTACTGAATTTTGCCCCAACTTATTTGCACTTACAGTAGACTTTAAGTAGGTACACTTCATAAATACATTGCAGGAATTAAATTAAACATTAAAAAGTTGCAGGACACTAAACTGGATCTGCAAAGATGACACTGCCCCAAACAAGAGCACTTATTAAAAATACAAAATAGTGCTCTTGTTTAAAGTAATCCCAGTCTGTTTTACTCTCTTAAATTAGAAAAAGATAGAACACTTGAATGTCTTCAGTTGCTTGAGTCACTTAAAACTACCCCAACAAATAGCACTTACAAAAATAACAGTAAGACATGTCAGAGCCATTGTTAGGGTCTCAATTGTGACATCACAGAAGATCATGTTCTTGAGTTCAGCTTGAATAGAACAAATGGAAATGTAATAATGACATACCTGACTCAGCTCAAAACATCTTGCTCAGTCCTACAGTCCTTCATTCTGAGGAACATAAATCAGGTGCTCTTCTTATAACTGTTTAGACTGTGATCATTGATTGGGATAATTCACAGCTCCGCCCACATCAAATTCCTTTGTCACAATAGAACTGATCATTTTCAAAAGTACCATATGAAAGACAGGTGATTAACAGTAACAGCCCATAGTGTAATACCTGCCAGTGTTTAGTCAAATTAGAACTATAGTAAATTTACAGTTTTAGTACACTGTAATAAAGTCTTTCATTTTAAGTTCTTAAATGTAAAGCTGCTAAGGTTGAAGAAGAACTTGGTCAGATTCCACATAACTCTACTGTGTAAAAAATCCAACATCAGTTTGCTTGTTGTTTTTGGTCTCTTGAAGGTAACTGAATGTTGCCCCAACTTATTTGCACTTACAGTAGACTTTAAGTAGGTACACTTCAGTTAGGGTAATGTTCATAAATACATCGCAGGAATTAAATTAAACATTAAAAAGTTGCAGGACACTAAACTGGATCTGCACAGATGAGACTGCCCCAAACAAGAGCACTTATTAAGAATACAAAATAGTGCTCTTGTTTAAAGTAATCCCAGTCTGTTTTACTCTCTTAAATTAGAAAAAGATAGAACACTTGAATGTCTTCAGTTGCTTGAGTCACTTAAAACTACCCCAACAAATAGCACTTACAAAAATAACAGTAAGACATGTCAGAGCCATTGTTAGGGTCTCAATTGTGACATCACAGAAGATCATGTTCTTGAGTTCAGCCTGAATAGAACAAATGTAAATGTAATAATGACAAACCTGACTCAGCTCAAAACATCTTGCTCAGTCCTACAGTCCTTCATTCTGAGGAACATAAATCAGGTGCTCTTCTTATAACTGTTTAGACTGTGATCATTGATTGGGATAATTCACAGCTCCGCCCACATCAAATTCCTTTGTCACAATAGAACTGATCATTTTCAAAAGTACCATACGAAAGACAGGTGATTAACAGTAACAGCCCATAGTGTAATACCTGCCAGTGTTTAGTCAAATTAGAACTATAGTAAATTTACAGTTTTAGTACACTGTAATAAAGTCTTTCATTTTAAGTTCTTAAATGTAAAGCTGCTAAGGTTGAAGAAGAACCTGGTCAGATTCCACATAACTCTACTGTGTAAAAAATCCAACATCAGTTTTCTTGTTGTTTTTGGTCTCTTGAAGGTAACTGAATGTTGCCCCAACTTATTTGCACTTACAGTAGACTTTAAGTAGGTACACTTCATAAATACATTGCAGGAATTAAATTAAACATTAAAAAGTTGCAGGACACTAAACTGGATCTGCACAGATGAGACAGCCTCAAACAAGAGCACTTATTAAGAATAGAAAATAGTGCTCTTGTTTAAAGTAATCCCAGTCTGTTTTACTCTCTTAAATTAGAAAAAGATAGAACACTTGAATGTCTTCAGTTGCTTGAGTCACTTAAAACTACCCCAACAAATAGCACTTACAAAAATAACAGTAAGACATGTCAGAGCCATTGTTAGGGTCTCAATTGTGACATCACAGAAGATCATGTTCTTGAGTTCAGCTTGAATAGAACAAATGGAAATGTAATAATGACAAACCTGACTCAGCTCAAAACATCTTGCTCAGTCCTACAGTCCTTCATTCTGAGGAACATAAATCAGGTGCTCTTCTTATAACTGTTCAGACTGTGATCATTGATTGGGATAATTCACAGCTCCGCCCACATCAAATTCCTTTGTCACAATAGAACTGATCATTTTACCATATGAAAGACAGGTGATTAAAAGTAACAGCCCATAGTGTAATACCTGCAAGTGTTTAGTCAAATTAGAACTATAGTAAATTTACAGTTTTAGTACACTGTAATGAAGTCTTTCATTTTAAGTTCTTAAATGTAAAGCTGCTAAGGTTGAAGAAGAACTTGGTCAGATTCCACATAACTCTACTGTGTAAAAAATCCAACATCAGTTTGCTTGTTGTTTTTGGTCTCTTGAAGGTAACTGAATGTTGCCCCAACTTATTTGCACTTACAGTAGACTTTAAGTAGGTACACTTCAGTTAGGGTAATGTTCAGAAATACATCGCAGGAATTAAATTAAACATTAAAAAGTTGCAGGACACTAAACTGGATCTGCACAGATGAGACTGCCCCAAACAAGAGCACTTATTAAGAATACAAAATAGTGCTCTTGTTTAAAGTAATCCCAGTCTGTTTTACTCTCTTAAATTAGAAAAAGATAGAACACTTGAATGTCTTCAGTTGCTTGAGTCACTTAAAACTACCCCAACAAATAGCACTTACAAAAATAACAGGAAGACATGTCAGAGCCATTGTTAGGGTCTCAATTGTGACATCACAGAAGATCATGTTCTTGAGTTCAGCTTGAATAGAACAAATGGAAATGTAATAATGACAAACCTGACTCAGCTCAAAACATCTTGCTCAGTCCTACAGTCCTTCATTCTGAGGAACATAAATCAGGTGCTCTTCTTATAACTGTTTAGACTGTGATCATTGATTGGGATAATTCACAGCTCCGCCCACATCAAATTCCTTTGTCACAATAGAACTGATCATTTTCAAAAGTACCATATGAAAGACAGGTGATTAACAGTAACAGCCCATAGTGTAATACCTGCCAGTGTTTAGTCAAATTAGAACTATAGTAAATTTACAGTTTTAGTACACTGTAATAAAGTATTTCATTTTAAGTTCTTAAATGTAAAGCTGCTGAGGTTGAAGAAGAACTTGGTCACATTCCACATAACTCTACTGTGTAAAAAATCCAACATCAGTTTGCTTGTTGTTTTTGGTCTCTTGAAGGTAACTTTACTGAATTTTGCCCCAACTTATTTGCACTTACAGTAGACTTTAAGTAGGTACACTTCATAAATACATTGCAGGAATTAAATTAAACATTAAAAAGTTGCAGGACACTAAACTGGATCTGCACAGATGACACTGCCCCAAACAAGAGCACTTATTAAAAATACAAAATAGTGCTCTTGTTTAAAGTAATCCCAGTCTGTTTTACTCTCTTAAATTAGAAAAAGATAGAACACTTGAATGTCTTCAGTTGCTTGAGTCACTTAAAACTACCCCAACAAATAGCACTTACAAAAATAACAGTAAGACATGTCAGAGCCATTGTTAGGGTCTCAATTGTGACATCACAGAAGATCATGTTCTTGAGTTCAGCTTGAATAGAACAAATGGAAATGTAATCATTACAAACCTGACTCAGCTCAAAACAACTTGCTCAGTCCTTCATTCTGAGGAACATAAATCAGGTGCTCTTCTTATAACTGTTCAGACTGTGATCGATGATTGGGATAATTCACAGCTCCGCCCACATCAAATTCCTTTGTCACAATAGAACTGATCATTTTCCATACGAAAGTACCATACGAAAGACAGGTGATTAACAGTAACAGCCCATAGTGTAATACCTGCAAGTGTTTAGTCAAATTAGAACTATAGTAAATTTACAGTTTTAGTACACTGTAATGAAGTCTTTCATTTTAAGTTCTTAAATGTAAAGCTGCTAAGGTTGAAGAAGAACTTGGTCAGATTCCACATAACTCTACTGTGTAAAAAATCCAACATCAGTTTGCTTGTTGTTTTTGGTCTCTTGAAGGTAACTGAATGTTGCCCCAACTTATTTGCACTTACAGTAGACTTTAAGTAGGTACACTTCAGTTAGGGTAATGTTCAGAAATACATTGCAGGAATAAATTAAACATTAAAAAGTTGCAGGACACTAAACTGGATCTGCACAGATGACACTGCCCCAAACAAGAGCACTTATTAAGAATACAAAATAGTGCTCTTGTTTAAAGTAATCCCAGTCTGTTTTACTCTCTTAAATTAGAAAAAGATAGAACACTTGAATGTCTTCAGTTGCTTGAGTCACTTAAAACTACCCCAACAAATAGCACTTACAAAAATAACAGTAAGACATGTCAGAGCCATTGTTAGGGTCTCAATTGTGACATCACAGAAGATCATGTTCTTGAGTTCAGCTTGAATAGAACAAATGGAAATGTAATAATGACATACCTGACTCAGCTCAAAACATCTTGCTCAGTCCTACAGTCCTTCATTCTGAGGAACATAAATCAGGTGCTCTTCTTATAACTGTTTAGACTGTGATCATTGATTGGGATAATTCACAGCTCCGCCCACATCAAATTCCTTTGTCACAATAGAACTGATCATTTTCAAAAGTACCATATGAAAGACAGGTGATTAACAGTAACAGCCCATAGTGTAATACCTGCCAGTGTTTAGTCAAATTAGAACTATAGTAAATTTACAGTTTTAGTACACTGTAATAAAGTCTTTCATTTTAAGTTCTTAAATGTAAAGCTGCTGAGGTTGAAGAAGAACTTGGTCACATTCCACATAACTCTACTGTGTAAAAAATCCAACATCAGTTTGCTTGTTGTTTTTGGTCTCTTGAAGGTAACTTTACTGAATTTTGCCCCAACTTATTTGCACTTACAGTAGACTTTAAGTAGGTACACTTCATAAATACATTGCAGGAATTAAATTAAACATTAAAAAGTTGCAGGACACTAAACTGGATCTGCACAGATGAGACTGCCCCAAACAAGAGCACTTATTAAGAATACAAAATAGTGCTCTTGTTTAAAGTAATCCCAGTCTGTTTTACTCTCTTAAATTAGAAAAAGATAGAACACTTGAATGTCTTCAGTTGCTTGAGTCACTTAAAACTACCCCAACAAATAGCACTTACAAAAATAACAGGAAGACATGTCAGAGCCATTGTTAGGGTCTCAATTGTGACATCACAGAAGATCATGTTCTTGAGTTCAGCTTGAATAGAACAAATGGAAATGTAATAATGACAAACCTGACTCAGCTCAAAACATCTTGCTCAGTCCTACAGTCCTTCATTCTGAGGAACATAAATCAGGTGCTCTTCTTATAACTGTTTAGACTGTGATCATTGATTGGGATAATTCACAGCTCCGCCCACATCAAATTCCTTTGTCACAATAGAACTGATCATTTTCAAAAGTACCATATGAAAGACAGGTGATTAACAGTAACAGCCCATAGTGTAATACCTGCCAGTGTTTAGTCAAATTAGAACTATAGTAAATTTACAGTTTTAGTACACTGTAATAAAGTATTTCATTTTAAGTTCTTAAATGTAAAGCTGCTGAGGTTGAAGAAGAACTTGGTCACATTCCACATAACTCTACTGTGTAAAAAATCCAACATCAGTTTGCTTGTTGTTTTTGGTCTCTTGAAGGTAACTTTACTGAATTTTGCCCCAACTTATTTGCACTTACAGTAGACTTTAAGTAGGTACACTTCATAAATACATTGCAGGAATTAAATTAAACATTAAAAAGTTGCAGGACACTAAACTGGATCTGCAAAGATGACACTGCCCCAAACAAGAGCACTTATTAAAAATACAAAATAGTGCTCTTGTTTAAAGTAATCCCAGTCTGTTTTACTCTCTTAAATTAGAAAAAGATAGAACACTTGAATGTCTTCAGTTGCTTGAGTCACTTAAAACTACCCCAACAAATAGCACTTACAAAAATAACAGTAAGACATGTCAGAGCCATTGTTAGGGTCTCAATTGTGACATCACAGAAGATCATGTTCTTGAGTTCAGCTTGAATAGAACAAATGGAAATGTAATAATGACATACCTGACTCAGCTCAAAACATCTTGCTCAGTCCTACAGTCCTTCATTCTGAGGAACATAAATCAGGTGCTCTTCTTATAACTGTTTAGACTGTGATCATTGATTGGGATAATTCACAGCTCCGCCCACATCAAATTCCTTTGTCACAATAGAACTGATCATTTTCAAAAGTACCATATGAAAGACAGGTGATTAACAGTAACAGCCCATAGTGTAATACCTGCCAGTGTTTAGTCAAATTAGAACTATAGTAAATTTACAGTTTTAGTACACTGTAATAAAGTCTTTCATTTTAAGTTCTTAAATGTAAAGCTGCTAAGGTTGAAGAAGAACTTGGTCAGATTCCACATAACTCTACTGTGTAAAAAATCCAACATCAGTTTTCTTGTTGTTTTTGGTCTCTTGAAGGTAACTGAATGTTGCCCCAACTTATTTGCACTTACAGTAGACTTTAAGTAGGTACACTTCATAAATACATTGCAGGAATTAAATTAAACATTAAAAAGTTGCAGGACACTAAACTGGATCTGCACAGATGAGACAGCCTCAAACAAGAGCACTTATTAAGAATAGAAAATAGTGCTCTTGTTTAAAGTAATCCCAGTCTGTTTTACTCTCTTAAATTAGAAAAAGATAGAACACTTGAATGTCTTCAGTTGCTTGAGTCACTTAAAACTACCCCAACAAATAGCACTTACAAAAATAACAGTAAGACATGTCAGAGCCATTGTTAGGGTCTCAATTGTGACATCACAGAAGATCATGTTCTTGAGTTCAGCTTGAATAGAACAAATGGAAATGTAATAATGACAAACCTGACTCAGCTCAAAACATCTTGCTCAGTCCTACAGTCCTTCATTCTGAGGAACATAAATCAGGTGCTCTTCTTATAACTGTTCAGACTGTGATCATTGATTGGGATAATTCACAGCTCCGCCCACATCAAATTCCTTTGTCACAATAGAACTGATCATTTTACCATATGAAAGACAGGTGATTAAAAGTAACAGCCCATAGTGTAATACCTGCAAGTGTTTAGTCAAATTAGAACTATAGTAAATTTACAGTTTTAGTACACTGTAATGAAGTCTTTCATTTTAAGTTCTTAAATGTAAAGCTGCTAAGGTTGAAGAAGAACTTGGTCAGATTCCACATAACTCTACTGTGTAAAAAATCCAACATCAGTTTGCTTGTTGTTTTTGGTCTCTTGAAGGTAACTGAATGTTGCCCCAACTTATTTGCACTTACAGTAGACTTTAAGTAGGTACACTTCAGTTAGGGTAATGTTCAGAAATACATCGCAGGAATTAAATTAAACATTAAAAAGTTGCAGGACACTAAACTGGATCTGCACAGATGAGACTGCCCCAAACAAGAGCACTTATTAAGAATACAAAATAGTGCTCTTGTTTAAAGTAATCCCAGTCTGTTTTACTCTCTTAAATTAGAAAAAGATAGAACACTTGAATGTCTTCAGTTGCTTGAGTCACTTAAAACTACCCCAACAAATAGCACTTACAAAAATAACAGGAAGACATGTCAGAGCCATTGTTAGGGTCTCAATTGTGACATCACAGAAGATCATGTTCTTGAGTTCAGCTTGAATAGAACAAATGGAAATGTAATAATGACAAACCTGACTCAGCTCAAAACATCTTGCTCAGTCCTACAGTCCTTCATTCTGAGGAACATAAATCAGGTGCTCTTCTTATAACTGTTTAGACTGTGATCATTGATTGGGATAATTCACAGCTCCGCCCACATCAAATTCCTTTGTCACAATAGAACTGATCATTTTCAAAAGTACCATATGAAAGACAGGTGATTAACAGTAACAGCCCATAGTGTAATACCTGCCAGTGTTTAGTCAAATTAGAACTATAGTAAATTTACAGTTTTAGTACACTGTAATAAAGTATTTCATTTTAAGTTCTTAAATGTAAAGCTGCTGAGGTTGAAGAAGAACTTGGTCACATTCCACATAACTCTACTGTGTAAAAAATCCAACATCAGTTTGCTTGTTGTTTTTGGTCTCTTGAAGGTAACTTTACTGAATTTTGCCCCAACTTATTTGCACTTACAGTAGACTTTAAGTAGGTACACTTCATAAATACATTGCAGGAATTAAATTAAACATTAAAAAGTTGCAGGACACTAAACTGGATCTGCACAGATGACACTGCCCCAAACAAGAGCACTTATTAAAAATACAAAATAGTGCTCTTGTTTAAAGTAATCCCAGTCTGTTTTACTCTCTTAAATTAGAAAAAGATAGAACACTTGAATGTCTTCAGTTGCTTGAGTCACTTAAAACTACCCCAACAAATAGCACTTACAAAAATAACAGTAAGACATGTCAGAGCCATTGTTAGGGTCTCAATTGTGACATCACAGAAGATCATGTTCTTGAGTTCAGCTTGAATAGAACAAATGGAAATGTAATCATTACAAACCTGACTCAGCTCAAAACAACTTGCTCAGTCCTTCATTCTGAGGAACATAAATCAGGTGCTCTTCTTATAACTGTTCAGACTGTGATCGATGATTGGGATAATTCACAGCTCCGCCCACATCAAATTCCTTTGTCACAATAGAACTGATCATTTTCCATACGAAAGTACCATACGAAAGACAGGTGATTAACAGTAACAGCCCATAGTGTAATACCTGCAAGTGTTTAGTCAAATTAGAACTATAGTAAATTTACAGTTTTAGTACACTGTAATGAAGTCTTTCATTTTAATAATGACATACCTGACTCAGCTCAAAACATCTTGCTCAGTCCTACAGTCCTTCATTCTGAGGAACATAAATCAGGTGCTCTTCTTATAACTGTTTAGACTGTGATCATTGATTGGGATAATTCACAGCTCCGCCCACATCAAATTCCTTTGTCACAATAGAACTGATCATTTTCAAAAGTACCATATGAAAGACAGGTGATTAACAGTAACAGCCCATAGTGTAATACCTGCCAGTGTTTAGTCAAATTAGAACTATAGTAAATTTACAGTTTTAGTACACTGTAATAAAGTCTTTCATTTTAAGTTCTTAAATGTAAAGCTGCTAAGGTTGAAGAAGAACTTGGTCAGATTCCACATAACTCTACTGTGTAAAAAATCCAACATCAGTTTGCTTGTTGTTTTTGGTCTCTTGAAGGTAACTGAATGTTGCCCCAACTTATTTGCACTTACAGTAGACTTTAAGTAGGTACACTTCAGTTAGGGTAATGTTCATAAATACATCGCAGGAATTAAATTAAACATTAAAAAGTTGCAGGACACTAAACTGGATCTGCACAGATGAGACTGCCCCAAACAAGAGCACTTATTAAGAATACAAAATAGTGCTCTTGTTTAAAGTAATCCCAGTCTGTTTTACTCTCTTAAATTAGAAAAAGATAGAACACTTGAATGTCTTCAGTTGCTTGAGTCACTTAAAACTACCCCAACAAATAGCACTTACAAAAATAACAGTAAGACATGTCAGAGCCATTGTTAGGGTCTCAATTGTGACATCACAGAAGATCATGTTCTTGAGTTCAGCTTGAATAGAACAAATGGAAATGTAATAATGACAAACCTGACTCAGCTCAAAACATCTTGCTCAGTCCTACAGTCCTTCATTCTGAGGAACATAAATCAGGTGCTCTTCTTATAACTGTTTAGACTGTGATCATTGATTGGGATAATTCACAGCTCCGCCCACATCAAATTCCTTTGTCACAATAGAACTGATCATTTTCAAAAGTACCATACGAAAGACAGGTGATTAACAGTAACAGCCCATAGTGTAATACCTGCCAGTGTTTAGTCAAATTAGAACTATAGTAAATTTACAGTTTTAGTACACTGTAATAAAGTCTTTCATTTTAAGTTCTTAAATGTAAAGCTGCTAAGGTTGAAGAAGAACCTGGTCAGATTCCACATAACTCTACTGTGTAAAAAATCCAACATCAGTTTTCTTGTTGTTTTTGGTCTCTTGAAGGTAACTGAATGTTGCCCCAACTTATTTGCACTTACAGTAGACTTTAAGTAGGTACACTTCATAAATACATTGCAGGAATTAAATTAAACATTAAAAAGTTGCAGGACACTAAACTGGATCTGCACAGATGAGACAGCCTCAAACAAGAGCACTTATTAAGAATAGAAAATAGTGCTCTTGTTTAAAGTAATCCCAGTCTGTTTTACTCTCTTAAATTAGAAAAAGATAGAACACTTGAATGTCTTCAGTTGCTTGAGTCACTTAAAACTACCCCAACAAATAGCACTTACAAAAATAACAGTAAGACATGTCAGAGCCATTGTTAGGGTCTCAATTGTGACATCACAGAAGATCATGTTCTTGAGTTCAGCTTGAATAGAACAAATGGAAATGTAATAATGACAAACCTGACTCAGCTCAAAACATCTTGCTCAGTCCTACAGTCCTTCATTCTGAGGAACATAAATCAGGTGCTCTTCTTATAACTGTTCAGACTGTGATCATTGATTGGGATAATTCACAGCTCCGCCCACATCAAATTCCTTTGTCACAATAGAACTGATCATTTTACCATATGAAAGACAGGTGATTAAAAGTAACAGCCCATAGTGTAATACCTGCAAGTGTTTAGTCAAATTAGAACTATAGTAAATTTACAGTTTTAGTACACTGTAATGAAGTCTTTCATTTTAAGTTCTTAAATGTAAAGCTGCTAAGGTTGAAGAAGAACTTGGTCAGATTCCACATAACTCTACTGTGTAAAAAATCCAACATCAGTTTGCTTGTTGTTTTTGGTCTCTTGAAGGTAACTGAATGTTGCCCCAACTTATTTGCACTTACAGTAGACTTTAAGTAGGTACACTTCAGTTAGGGTAATGTTCAGAAATACATCGCAGGAATTAAATTAAACATTAAAAAGTTGCAGGACACTAAACTGGATCTGCACAGATGAGACTGCCCCAAACAAGAGCACTTATTAAGAATACAAAATAGTGCTCTTGTTTAAAGTAATCCCAGTCTGTTTTACTCTCTTAAATTAGAAAAAGATAGAACACTTGAATGTCTTCAGTTGCTTGAGTCACTTAAAACTACCCCAACAAATAGCACTTACAAAAATAACAGGAAGACATGTCAGAGCCATTGTTAGGGTCTCAATTGTGACATCACAGAAGATCATGTTCTTGAGTTCAGCTTGAATAGAACAAATGGAAATGTAATAATGACAAACCTGACTCAGCTCAAAACATCTTGCTCAGTCCTACAGTCCTTCATTCTGAGGAACATAAATCAGGTGCTCTTCTTATAACTGTTTAGACTGTGATCATTGATTGGGATAATTCACAGCTCCGCCCACATCAAATTCCTTTGTCACAATAGAACTGATCATTTTCAAAAGTACCATATGAAAGACAGGTGATTAACAGTAACAGCCCATAGTGTAATACCTGCCAGTGTTTAGTCAAATTAGAACTATAGTAAATTTACAGTTTTAGTACACTGTAATAAAGTATTTCATTTTAAGTTCTTAAATGTAAAGCTGCTGAGGTTGAAGAAGAACTTGGTCACATTCCACATAACTCTACTGTGTAAAAAATCCAACATCAGTTTGCTTGTTGTTTTTGGTCTCTTGAAGGTAACTTTACTAAATTTTGCCCCAACTTATTTGCACTTACAGTAGACTTTAAGTAGGTACACTTCATAAATACATTGCAGGAATTAAATTAAACATTAAAAAGTTGCAGGACACTAAACTGGATCTGCACAGATGACACTGCCCCAAACAAGAGCACTTATTAAAAATACAAAATAGTGCTCTTGTTTAAAGTAATCCCAGTCTGTTTTACTCTCTTAAATTAGAAAAAGATAGAACACTTGAATGTCTTCAGTTGCTTGAGTCACTTAAAACTACCCCAACAAATAGCACTTACAAAAATAACAGTAAGACATGTCAGAGCCATTGTTAGGGTCTCAATTGTGACATCACAGAAGATCATGTTCTTGAGTTCAGCTTGAATAGAACAAATGGAAATGTAATAATGACAAACCTGACTCAGCTCAAAACATCTTGCTCAGTCCTACAGTCCTTCATTCTGAGGAACATAAATCAGGTGCTCTTCTTATAACTGTTTAGACTGTGATCATTGATTGGGATAATTCACAGCTCCGCCCACATCAAATTCCTTTGTCACAATAGAACTGATCATTTTACCATATGAAAGACAGGTGATTAAAAGTAACAGCCCATAGTGTAATACCTGCCAGTGTTTAGTCAAATTAGAACTATAGTAAATTTACAGTTTTAGTACACTGTAATAAAGTCTTTCATTTTAAGTTCTTAAATGTAAAGCTGCTAAGGTTGAAGAAGAACTTGGTCAGATTCCACATAACTCTACTGTGTAAAAAATCCAACATCAGTTTGCTTGTTGTTTTTGGTCTCTTGAAGGTAACTGAATGTTGCCCCAACTTATTTGCACTTACAGTAGACTTTAAGTAGGTACACTTCAGTTAGGGTAATGTTCAGAAATACATTGCAGGAATAAATTAAACATTAAAAAGTTGCAGGACACTAAACTGGATCTGCACAGATGACACTGCCCCAAACAAGAGCACTTATTAAAAA
Source organism: Trichomycterus rosablanca (assembly GCF_030014385.1). Taxonomy (NCBI): domain Eukaryota; kingdom Metazoa; phylum Chordata; class Actinopteri; order Siluriformes; family Trichomycteridae; genus Trichomycterus; species Trichomycterus rosablanca. The sequence continues at coordinate 15,134,155 of NC_085991.1, read as the reverse complement.
TACAAAATAGTGCTCTTGTTTAAAGTAATCCCAGTCTGTTTTACTCTCTTAAATTAGAAAAAGATAGAACACTTGAATGTCTTCAGTTGCTTGAGTCACTTAAAACTACCCCAACAAATAGCACTTACAAAAATAACAGTAAGACATGTCAGAGCCATTGTTAGGGTCTCAATTGTGACATCACAGAAGATCATGTTCTTGAGTTCAGCTTGAATAGAACAAATGGAAATGTAATAATGACAAACCTGACTCAGCTCAAAACATCTTGCTCAGTCCTACAGTCCTTCATTCTGAGGAACATAAATCAGGTGCTCTTCTTATAACTGTTCAGACTGTGATCATTGATTGGGATAATTCACAGCTCCGCCCACATCAAATTCCTTTGTCACAATAGAACTGATCATTTTCAAAAGTACCATATGAAAGACAGGTGATTAACAGTAACAGCCCATAGTGTAATACCTGCCAGTGTTTAGTCAAATTAGAACTATAGTAAATTTAGAATTTTAGTACACTGTAATGAAGTCTTTCATTTTAAGTTCTTAAATGTAAAGCTGCTAAGGTTGAAGAAGAACCTGGTCAGATTCCACATAACTCTACTGTGTAAAAAATCCAACATCAGTTTTCTTGTTGTTTTTGGTCTCTTGAAGGTAACTGAATGTTGCCCCAACTTATTTGCACTTACAGTAGACTTTAAGTAGGTACACTTCATAAATACATCGCAGGAATTAAATTAAACATTAAAAAGTTGCAGGACACTAAACTGGATCTGCACAGATGAGACTGCCCCAAACAAGAGCACTTATTAAGAATACAAAATAGTGCTCTTGTTTAAAGTAATCCCAGTCTGTTTTACTCTCTTAAATTAGAAAAAGATAGAACACTTGAATGTCTTCAGTTGCTTGAGTCACTTAAAACTACCCCAACAAATAGCACTTACAAAAATAACAGTAAGACATGTCAGAGCCATTGTTAGGGTCTCAATTGTGACATCACAGAAGATCATGTTCTTGAGTTCAGCTTGAATAGAACAAATGGAAATGTAATAATGACAAACCTGACTCAGCTCAAAACATCTTGCTCAGTCATACAGTCCTTCATTCTGAGGAACATAAATCAGGTGCTCTTCTTATAACTGTTCAGACTGTGATCATTGATTGGGATAATTCACAGCTCCGCCCACATCAAATTCCTTTGTCACAATAGAACTGATCATTTTCAAAAGTACCATATGAAAGACAGGTGATTAACAGTAACAGCCCATAGTGTAATACCTGCCAGTGTTTAGTCAAATTAGAACTATAGTAAATTTAGAATTTTAGTACACTGTAATGAAGTCTTTCATTTTAAGTTCTTAAATGTAAAGCTGCTAAGGTTGAAGAAGAACCTGGTCAGATTCCACATAACTCTACTGTGTAAAAAATCCAACATCAGTTTTCTTGTTGTTTTTGGTCTCTTGAAGGTAACTGAATGTTGCCCCAACTTATTTGCACTTACAGTAGACTTTAAGTAGGTACACTTCATAAATACATCGCAGGAATTAAATTAAACATTAAAAAGTTGCAGGACACTAAACTGGATCTGCACAGATGAGACTGCCCCAAACAAGAGCACTTATTAAGAATACAAAATAGTGCTCTTGTTTAAAGTAATCCCAGTCTGTTTTACTCTCTTAAATTAGAAAAAGATAGAACACTTGAATGTCTTCAGTTGCTTGAGTCACTTAAAACTACCCCAACAAATAGCACTTACAAAAATAACAGTAAGACATGTCAGAGCCATTGTTAGGGTCTCAATTGTGACATCACAGAAGATCATGTTCTTGAGTTCAGCTTGAATAGAACAAATGGAAATGTAATAATGACAAACCTGACTCAGCTCAAAACATCTTGCTCAGTCATACAGTCCTTCATTCTGAGGAACATAAATCAGGTGCTCTTCTTATAACTGTTCAGACTGTGATCATTGATTGGGATAATTCACAGCTCCGCCCACATCAAATTCCTTTGTCACAATAGAACTGATCATTTTCAAAAGTACCATATGAAAGACAGGTGATTAACAGTAACAGCCCATAGTGTAATACCTGCCAGTGTTTAGTCAAATTAGAACTATAGTAAATTTAGAATTTTAGTACACTGTAATGAAGTCTTTCATTTTAAGTTCTTAAATGTAAAGCTGCTAAGGTTGAAGAAGAACCTGGTCAGATTCCACATAACTCTACTGTGTAAAAAATCCAACATCAGTTTTCTTGTTGTTTTTGGTCTCTTGAAGGTAACTGAATGTTGCCCCAACTTATTTGCACTTACAGTAGACTTTAAGTAGGTACACTTCATAAATACATTGCAGGAATTAAATTAAACATTAAAAAGTTGCAGGACACTAAACTGGATCTGCACAGATGAGACAGCCTCAAACAAGAGCACTTATTAAGAATAGAAAATAGTGCTCTTGTTTAAAGTAATCCCAGTCTGTTTTACTCTCTTAAATTAGAAAAAGATAGAACACTTGAATGTCTTCAGTTGCTTGAGTCACTTAAAACTACCCCAACAAATAGCACTTACAAAAATAACAGTAAGACATGTCAGAGCCATTGTTAGGGTCTCAATTGTGACATCACAGAAGATCATGTTCTTGAGTTCAGCTTGAATAGAACAAATGGAAATGTAATAATGACAAACCTGACTCAGCTCAAAACATCTTGCTCAGTCCTACAGTCCTTCATTCTGAGGAACATAAATCAGGTGCTCTTCTTATAACTGTTCAGACTGTGATCATTGATTGGGATAATTCACAGCTCCGCCCACATCAAATTCCTTTGTCACAATAGAACTGATCATTTTACCATATGAAAGACAGGTGATTAAAAGTAACAGCCCATAGTGTAATACCTGCCAGTGTTTAGTCAAATTAAAACTATAGTAAATTTACAGTTTTAGTACACTGTAATAAAGTCTTTCATTTTAAGTTCTTAAATGTAAAGCTGCTGAGGTTGAAGAAAAACTTGGTCACAGTCCACATAACTCTACTGTGTAAAAAATCCAACATCAGTTTGCTTGTTGTTTTTGGTCTCTTGAAGGTAACTGAATGTTGCCCCAACTTATTTGCACTTACAGTAGACTTTAAGTAGGTACACTTCAGTTAGGGTAATGTTCAGAAATACATTGCAGGAATTAAATTAAACATTAAAAAGTTGCAGGACACTAAACTGGATCTGCACAGATGACACTGCCCCAAACAAGAGCACTTATTAAAAATACAAAATAGTGCTCTTGTTTAAAGTAATCCCAGTCTGTTTTACTCTCTTAAATTAGAAAAAGATAGAACACTTGAATGTCTTCAGTTGCTTGAGTCACTTAAAACTACCCCAACAAATAGCACTTACAAAAATAACAGTAAGACATGTCAGAGCCATTGTTAGGGTCTCAATTGTGACATCACAGAAGATCATGTTCTTGAGTTCAGCTTGAATAGAACAAATGGAAATGTAATCATTACAAACCTGACTCAGCTCAAAACAACTTGCTCAGTCCTTCATTCTGAGGAACATAAATCAGGTGCTCTTCTTATAACTGTTCAGACTGTGATCGATGATTGGGATAATTCACAGCTCCGCCCACATCAAATTCCTTTGTCACAATAGAACTGATCATTTTCAAAAGTACCATACGAAAGACAGGTGATTAACAGTAACAGCCCATAGTGTAATACCTGCAAGTGTTTAGTCAAATTAGAACTATAGTAAATTTACAGTTTTAGTACACTGTAATGAAGTCTTTCATTTTAAGTTCTTAAATGTAAAGCTGCTAAGGTTGAAGAAGAACTTGGTCAGATTCCACATAACTCTACTGTGTAAAAAATCCAACATCAGTTTGCTTGTTGTTTTTGGTCTCTTGAAGGTAACTGAATGTTGCCCCAACTTATTTGCACTTACAGTAGACTTTAAGTAGGTACACTTCAGTTAGGGTAATGTTCAGAAATACATTGCAGGAATAAATTAAACATTAAAAAGTTGCAGGACACTAAACTGGATCTGCACAGATGACACTGCCCCAAACAAGAGCACTTATTAAGAATACAAAATAGTGCTCTTGTTTAAAGTAATCCCAGTCTGTTTTACTCTCTTAAATTAGAAAAAGATAGAACACTTGAATGTCTTCAGTTGCTTGAGTCACTTAAAACTACCCCAACAAATAGCACTTACAAAAATAACAGTAAGACATGTCAGAGCCATTGTTAGGGTCTCAATTGTGACATCACAGAAGATCATGTTCTTGAGTTCAGCTTGAATAGAACAAATGGAAATGTAATAATGACAAACCTGACTCAGCTCAAAACATCTTGCTCAGTCCTACAGTCCTTCATTCTGAGGAACATAAATCAGGTGCTCTTCTTATAACTGTTCAGACTGTGATCATTGATTGGGATAATTCACAGCTCCGCCCACATCAAATTCCTTTGTCACAATAGAACTGATCATTTTCAAAAGTACCATATGAAAGACAGGTGATTAACAGTAACAGCCCATAGTGTAATACCTGCCAGTGTTTAGTCAAATTAGAACTATAGTAAATTTACAGTTTTAGTACACTGTAATAAAGTCTTTCATTTTAAGTTCTTAAATGTAAAGCTGCTGAGGTTGAAGAAGAACTTGGTCACATTCCACATAACTCTACTGTGTAAAAAATCCAACATCAGTTTGCTTGTTGTTTTTGGTCTCTTGAAGGTAACTTTACTGAATTTTGCCCCAACTTATTTGCACTTACAGTAGACTTTAAGTAGGTACACTTCATAAATACATTGCAGGAATTAAATTAAACATTAAAAAGTTGCAGGACACTAAACTGGATCTGCACAGATGACACTGCCCCAAACAAGAGCACTTATTAAAAATACAAAATAGTGCTCTTGTTTAAAGTAATCCCAGTCTGTTTTACTCTCTTAAATTAGAAAAAGATAGAACACTTGAATGTCTTCAGTTGCTTGAGTCACTTAAAACTACCCCAACAAATAGCACTTACAAAAATAACAGTAAGACATGTCAGAGCCATTGTTAGGGTCTCAATTGTGACATCACAGAAGATCATGTTCTTGAGTTCAGCTTGAATAGAACAAATGGAAATGTAATCATTACAAACCTGACTCAGCTCAAAACAACTTGCTCAGTCCTTCATTCTGAGGAACATAAATCAGGTGCTCTTCTTATAACTGTTCAGACTGTGATCATTGATTGGGATAATTCACAGCTCCGCCCACATCAAATTCCTTTGTCACAATAGAACTGATCATTTTCAAAAGTACCATACGAAAGACAGGTGATTAACAGTAACAGCCCATAGTGTAATACCTGCCAGTGTTTTGTCAAATTAGAACTATAGTAAATTTAGAATTTTAGTACACTGTAATGAAGTCTTTCATTTTAAGTTCTTAAATGTAAAGCTGCTAAGGTTAAAGAAGAACTTGGTCAGATTCCACATAACTCTACTGTGTAAAAAATCCAACATCAGTTTGCTTGTTGTTTTTGGTCTCTTGAAGGTAACTGAATGTTGCCCCAACTTATTTGCACTTACAGTAGACTTTAAGTAGGTACACTTCATAAATACATTGCAGGAATTAAATTAAACATTAAAAAGTTGCAGGACACTAAACAGGATCTGCACAGATGAGACTGCCCCAAACAAGAGCACTTATTAAGAATACAAAATAGTGCTCTTGTTTAAAGTAATCCCAGTCTGTTTTACTCTCTTAAATTAGAAAAAGATAGAACACTTGAATGTCTTCAGTTGCTTGAGTCACTTAAAACTACCCCAACAAATAGCACTTACAAAAATAACAGGAAGACATGTCAGAGCCATTGTTAGGGTCTCAATTGTGACATCACAGAAGATCATGTTCTTGAGTTCAGCTTGAATAGAACAAATGGAAATGTAATAATGACAAACCTGACTCAGCTCAAAACATCTTGCTCAGTCCTACAGTCCTTCATTCTGAGGAACATAAATCAGGTGCTCTTCTTATAACTGTTCAGACTGTGATCATTGATTGGGATAATTCACAGCTCCGCCCACATCAAATTCCTTTGTCACAATAGAACTGATCATTTTCAAAAGTACCATATGAAAGACAGGTGATTAACAGTAACAGCCCATAGTGTAATATCTGCCAGTGTTTAGTCAAATTAGAACTATAGTAAATTTACAGTTTTAGTACACTGTAATAAAGTCTTTCATTTTAAGTTCCTAAATGTAAAGCTGCTAAGGTTGAAGAAGAACCTGGTCAGATTCCACATAACTCTACTGTGTAAAAAATCCAACATCAGTTTGCTTGTTGTTTTTGGTCTCTTGAAGGTAACTTTACTGAATGTTGCCCCAACTTATTTGCACTTACAGTAGACTTTAAGTAGGTACACTTCATAAATACATTGCAGGAATTAAATTAAACATTAAAAAGTTGCAGGACACTAAACTGGATCTGCACAGATGAGACAGCCTCAAACAAGAGCACTTATTAAGAATAGAAAATAGTGCTCTTGTTTAAAGTAATCCCAGTCTGTTTTACTCTCTTAAATTAGAAAAAGATAGAACACTTGAATGTCTTCAGTTGCTTGAGTCACTTAAAACTACCCCATCAAATAGCACTTACAAAAATAACAGTAAGACATGTCAGAGCCATTGTTAGGGTCTCAATTGTGACATCACAGAAGATCATGTTCTTGAGTTCAGCTTGAATAGAACAAATGGAAATGTAATAATGACATACCTGACTCAGCTCAAAACATCTTGCTCAGTCCTACAGTCCTTCATTCTGAGGAACATAAATCAGGTGCTCTTCTTATAACTGTTCAGACTGTGATCATTGATTGGGATAATTCACAGCTCCGCCCACATCAAATTCCTTTGTCACAATAGAACTGATCATTTTCAAAAGTACCATATGAAAGACAGGTGATTAACAGTAACAGCCCATAGTGTAATACCTGCAAGTGTTTAGTCAAATTAGAACTATAGTAAATTTACAGTTTTAGTACACTGTAATAAAGTCTTTCATTTTAAGTTCCTAAATGTAAAGCTGCTAAGGTTGAAGAAGAACCTGGTCAGATTCCACATAACTCTACTGTGTAAAAAATCCAACATCAGTTTGCTTGTTGTTTTTGGTCTCTTGAAGGTAACTAAATGTTGCCCCAACTTATTTGCACTTACAGTAGACTTTAAGTAGGTACACTTCATAAATACATTGCAGGAATTAAATTAAACATTAAAAAGTTGCAGGACACTAAACTGGATCTGCACAGATGAGACAGCCTCAAACAAGAGCACTTATTAAGAATAGAAAATAGTGCTCTTGTTTAAAGTAATCCCAGTCTGTTTTACTCTCTTAAATTAGAAAAAGATAGAACACTTGAATGTCTTCAGTTGCTTGAGTCACTTAAAACTACCCCAACAAATAGCACTTACAAAAATAACAGTAAGACATGTCAGAGCCATTGTTAGGGTCTCAATTGTGACATCACAGAAGATCATGTTCTTGAGTTCAGCTTGAATAGAACAAATGGAAATGTAATAATGACAAACCTGACTCAGCTCAAAACATCTTGCTCAGTCCTACAGTCCTTCATTCTGAGGAACATAAATCAGGTGCTCTTCTTATAACTGTTCAGAATGTGATCATTGATTGGGATAATTCACAGCTCCGCCCACATCAAATTCCTTTGTCACAATAGAACTGATCATTTTCAAAAGTACCATACGAAAGACAGGTGATTAACAGTAACAGCCCATAGTGTAATACCTGCAAGTGTTTAGTCAAATTAGAACTATAGTAAATTTACAGTTTTAGTACACTGTAATAAAGTCTTTCATTTTAAGTTCTTAAATGTAAAGCTGCTAAGGTTGAAGAAGAACTTGGTCAGATTCCACATAACTCTACTGTGTAAAAAATCCAACATCAGTTTGCTTGTTGTTTTTGGTCTCTTGAAGGTAACTGAATGTTGCCCCAACTTATTTGCACTTACAGTAGACTTTCAGTAGGTACACTTCAGTTAGGGTAATGTTCAGAAATACATTGCAGGAATAAATTAAACATTAAAAAGTTGCAGGACACTAAACTGGATCTGCACAGATGACACTGCCCCAAACAAGAGCACTTATTAAAAATACAAAATAGTGCTCTTGTTTAAAGTAATCCCAGTCTGTTTTACTCTCTTAAATTAGAAAAAGATAAAACACTTGAATGTCTTCAGTTGCTTGAGTCACTTAAAACTACCCCAACAAATAGCACTTACAAAAATAACAGTAAGACATGTCAGAGCCATTGTTAGGGTCTCAATTGTGACATCACAGAAGATCATGTTCTTGAGTTCAGCTTGAATAGAACAAATGGAAATGTAATAATGACAAACCTGACTCAGCTCAAAACATCTTGCTCAGTCCTACAGTCCTTCATTCTGAGGAACATAAATCAGGTGCTCTTCTTATAACTGTTTAGACTGTGATCATTGATTGGGATAATTCACAGCTCCGCCCACATCAAATTCCTTTGTCACAATAGAACTGATCATTTTCAAAAGTACCATACGAAAGACAGGTGATTAACAGTAACAGCCCATAGTGTAATACCTGCCAGTGTTTAGTCAAATTAGAACTATAGTAAATTTACAGTTTTAGTACACTGTAATAAAGTCTTTCATTTTAAGTTCCTAAATGTAAAGCTGCTAAGGTTGAAGAAGAACCTGGTCAGATTCCACATAACTCTACTGTGTAAAAAATCCAACATCAGTTTGCTTGTTGTTTTTGGTCTCTTGAAGGTAACTTTACTGAATGTTGCCCCAACTTATTTGCACTTACAGTAGACTTTAAGTAGGTACACTTCAGTTAGGGTAATGTTCAGAAATACATTGCAGGAATAAATTAAACATTAAAAAGTTGCAGGACACTAAACTGGATCTGCACAGATGACACTGCCCCAAACAAGAGCACTTATTAAAAATACAAAATAGTGCTCTTGTTTAAAGTAATCCCAGTCTGTTTTACTCTCTTAAATTAGAAAAAGATAGAACACTTGAATGTCTTCAGTTGCTTGAGTCACTTAAAACTACCCCAACAAATAGCACTTACAAAAATAACAGTAAGACATGTCAGAGCCATTGTTAGGGTCTCAATTGTGACATCACAGAAGATCATGTTCTTGAGTTCAGCTTGAATAGAACAAATGGAAATGTAATAATGACATACCTGACTCAGCTCAAAACATCTTGCTCAGTCCTACAGTCCTTCATTCTGAGGAACATAAATCAGGTGCTCTTCTTATAACTGTTCAGACTGTGATCATTGATTGGGATAATTCACAGCTCCGCCCACATCAAATTCCTTTGTCACAATAGAACTGATCATTTTCAAAAGTACCATATGAAAGACAGGTGATTAACAGTAACAGCCCATAGTGTAATACCTGCCAGTGTTTAGTCAAATTAGAACTATAGTAAATTTACAGTTTTAGTACACTGTAATAAAGTCTTTCATTTTAAGTTCCTAAATGTAAAGCTGCTAAGGTTGAAGAAGAACTTGGTCAGATTCCACATAACTCTACTGTGTAAAAAATCCAACATCAGTTTGCTTGTTGTTTTTGGTCTCTTGAAGGTAACTTTACTGAATGTTGCCCCAACTTATTTGCACTTACAGTAGACTTTCAGTAGGTACACTTCAGTTAGGGTAATGTTCAGAAATACATTGCAGGAATAAATTAAACATTAAAAAGTTGCAGGACACTAAACTGGATCTGCACAGATGACACTGCCCCAAACAAGAGCACTTATTAAAAATACAAAATAGTGCTCTTGTTTAAAGTAATCCCAGTCTGTTTTACTCTCTTAAATTAGAAAAAGATAGAACACTTGAATGTCTTCAGTTGCTTGAGTCACTTAAAACTACCCCAACAAATAGCACTTACAAAAATAACAGTAAGACATGTCAGAGCCATTGTTAGGGTCTCAATTGTGACATCACAGAAGATCATGTTCTTGAGTTCAGCTTGAATAGAACAAATGGAAATGTAATAATGACAAACCTGACTCAGCTCAAAACATCTTGCTCAGTCCTACAGTCCTTCATTCTGAGGAACATAAATCAGGTGCTCTTCTTATAACTGTTTAGACTGTGATCATTGATTGGGATAATTCACAGCTCCGCCCACATCAAATTCCTTTGTCACAATAGAACTGATCATTTTCAAAAGTACCATACGAAAGACAGGTGATTAACAGTAACAGCCCATAGTGTAATACCTGCCAGTGTTTAGTCAAATTAGAACTATAGTAAATTTACAGTTTTAGTACACTGTAATAAAGTCTTTCATTTTAAGTTCCTAAATGTAAAGCTGCTAAGGTTGAAGAAGAACCTGGTCAGATTCCACATAACTCTACTGTGTAAAAAATCCAACATCAGTTTGCTTGTTGTTTTTGGTCTCTTGAAGGTAACTTTACTGAATGTTGCCCCAACTTATTTGCACTTACAGTAGACTTTAAGTAGGTACACTTCAGTTAGGGTAATGTTCAGAAATACATTGCAGGAATAAATTAAACATTAAAAAGTTGCAGGACACTAAACAGGATCTGCACAGATGACACTGCCCCAAACAAGAGCACTTATTAAAAATACAAAATAGTGCTCTTGTTTAAAGTAATCCCAGTCTGTTTTACTCTCTTAAATTAGAAAAAGATAGAACACTTGAATGTCTTCAGTTGCTTGAGTCACTTAAAACTACCCCAACAAATAGCACTTACAAAAATAACAGTAAGACATGTCAGAGCCATTGTTAGGGTCTCAATTGTGACATCACAGAAGATCATGTTCTTGAGTTCAGCTTGAATAGAACAAATGGAAATGTAATAATGACAAACCTGACTCAGCTCAAAACATCTTGCTCAGTCCTACAGTCCTTCATTCTGAGGAACATAAATCAGGTGCTCTTCTTATAACTGTTCAGACTGTGATCATTGATTGGGATAATTCACAGCTCCGCCCACATCAAATTCCTTTGTCACAATAGAACTGATCATTTTCAAAAGTACCATATGAAAGACAGGTGATTAACAGTAACAGCCCATAGTGTAATACCTGCAAGTGTTTAGTCAAATTAGAACTATAGTAAATTTACAGTTTTAGTACACTGTAATAAAGTCTTTCATTTTAAGTTCTTAAATGTAAAGCTGCTAAGGTTGAAGAAGAACTTGGTCAGATTCCACATAACTCTACTGTGTAAAAAATCCAACATGTCAAGTCAAATCAAGTCAAGTCAACTTTATTTATATAGCGCTTTTTACAATAGACATTGTCTCAAAGCAACTTTACAAAATCCAGGACCAACAGATACAAAAACCCCTGTTGAGCAAGCCGAGGGCGACTGTGGCAAGGAAAAACTCCCTGAAAATTACAGGAAGAAACCTTGAGAGGAACCAGACTCAGCAGGGCCCATCCTTCATGGGTGGCCTGGAGGATACTTTAAATAAATACACGATTTACACAAATCATACAAACACAGAATTAAATGATCTAAAAGTCATAACTGGTAATAAATAGATAAATAAACAATTAAATAATAATAGAGTTGTTATCCGCTCTAGTCTTCAATAAAGTCTGTAGTGATTTCTTGTCGTTGCAATTACTCCAGACCCGTCACATCTGACAGGAGAAGCATCGTTGTCCCGGCAGTCTCGACTTCAATCCTTAACCTCGGCGGGTGAACAGGTTTCCATCAGAATGCCCTCGGGGTAAAACAACAGAGAATGTAGTCAATAATGTACAATGCTGGTTGACAAACAGTTTTACAGAGAGTTTTAGACTCCGGCAGCCCTAATTATTACAGCATAACTAAAAGGGAGAGCGAGCAGGTAACTAGGTCATGAAGGCTTTCACAGGACATCAGCGCCCATCTCTCCACCGTCATCAAACCTGAGTGATCGGACAAGAGAGGCAGGACGACAGCAACCCAACATCCCTGATCACCACAAGTTTCTATGACCAAGAACCCCCAAGCTCTGCGCCTTTGTCTATACTAATCAAAAGCCTGAGAAAATAAATATGTTTTCAGTCTAGACTTAAACATTGAGACTGTGTCCGAATCCCGAATAGAGGCAGGAAGATTATTCCAGAGTTGTGGAGCTTTGTAGAAAAACGCTCTTCCACCAGCCGTGATCTTTTTAATTTTAGGAACTATAAGTAACCCTGCATCTTGTGAACGAAGTGGACGCGCTGGGTTGTAGTGATTAATAAGTTCACTCAGATACTGTGGAGCCAGACCATGTAGCGCTTTATAAGTTAGTAAAAGTATTTTGTAATCAATGCGAAATTTAACTGGCAGCCAGTGTAGAGATGATAGAACAGGAGTAATATGGTCAAATTTTTTAGTTCTAGTTAGCACTCGAGCTGCTGCATTTTGAACTAACTGGAGTTTGTTTAAGGATCTACCAGAGCATCCAGTTAGAAGAGCATTACAATAATCTAACCGAGAAGTTATAAACGCATGGATCAGTTTTTCGGCATCATTAACAGATAGTATATTTCTTATTTTAGAAATGTTACGCAAATGATAGAAAGCAACTCTAGTAATATTATTAACGTGTGTATCAAATGAGAGATCTGAATCTATTGTGACACCTAAGTTTTTTACATCTGGGCTGGGAGTAACAGAGAACGTGTTTAAGTTTAGCACCAGGTTAGACAACTTGTCTCTTGCAGCTTTAGAGCCAACAAGTAAAACCTCTGTTTTATCTGAATTAAGTAAAAGAAAATTACACGACATCCAGTTTTTTATGTCGTTTACACAATCTTCTATCTTACTGATTGTGTCAGTATCATTTGGTTTGGCTGATATATACAGCTGTGTGTCATCTGCATAGCAGTGAAAGTTTATGCCATGCATGGGCGGATCTACCGGGGTGGCATAGGGTGGCAAATGCCACCCTAAAAGAAAGCCTTGCCACCCCTGCTGCCACCCCAGTTGGCAGCAACGAATAAAAAAAAAGTTATGGCCAATTTGACATTTACGAGCGCGAATCTCCAATGTCCGACTGCAGTGAACGTAGCACGAGATAACGTCAGAGCTGCGCGAAGCGTCAGAGTAGCGCAAAGCGAGGGAGCCAGGAGACACGGGAGGAAAAAGGTAAAAACTGATTAACTATCTATCAAGAAATGAAATTATAATGAAAGCACAGTGCTAGTATAGTCGCAATGCTGATTTTGAGATGATAAAAATCAGGTTGAAGAATGTTATTTCGCTAACTATACATGTAATGTTAGCTAGGTCTGACGTTAGTTCTGTGTAAAGTAGGCTATAAAAGCTAATATTGATTCAACGTCTGTCAAGGAAAACATTGTAAAGTTACTTTGAATCTTACAGAAATGAACCTAAAAATACTCTCCCAGGCTAAAATGTTAGTGTGTGTTAACACAGTCTGATGGTTATAACTAATCAATGACTGTTCCAAATTGATTATGTTTTTACTAGTTGTTATAATGTATAATTAGTTCAGATGTAATGCAGTTTGAATCTTTCCTCCCCTCCATTTTCTAGACGTATCCAAGTCCAGGTGTGAGGTGCCAGTGCAGCCAATGCGAGAGAGTTTCCCTACAGGGAGGAGCAGGGTGAAGCTTCCACAGCGACTGGTACAAATCTCATCCCTGGTTAGAATACTCGCAGTCGAAAGATTCAGCTTACTGTTTATAACTGTAGATAAATTCATTAAGCGTTTTGCTGAGCAACATGGAAATCGCCGCATTCAGCTGTTTACATTTACATTTTCAGCATTTAGCAGACGCTCTTATCCAGAGCGACTTACAGAAGAAGTGCTTCTATAGTGAACATTTAATTTCTCAAGTTTAGGAAAACAACAAAGAACACAAATCTGCTAAAACCTGTTAGAACCAAAGTGCCTTTTTTTTTTTAATGGAAAAGAATGGAACAAAATGTTAGTAAATAAGTACAAGTCAGCCTAAGTGTTTAGTAAAAAGGTGGGTTTTTAATCGTTTTTTAAAGACAGCAAGAGACTCAGATGTTCGGACAGACAGAGGAAGTTCATTCCACCACTTCGGTGCTAGAACAGAGAACAGCCTTGATGCTTGTCTTCCTTTAGTCCTGGATGGGGGCTCAAGTCGAGCGAGACTAGAGGCTCGGAGGTTGCGTGGTACAGAGCGGGGTTTGATTAGGCCACGAAGGTAGCTTGGGGCTGGTCCATTTTTGGCTTTGTAGGCGAGCGTCAGTGTTTTAAACTGAATGCGTGCAGCTACAGGAAGCCAGTGAAGAGAACGCAGCAGTGGGGTGATGTGGCAGTGTTTGGGTTGGTTAAAAACCAGACGTGCAGCTGCATTTTGAATGAGCTGTAAGGGTTTAATCGTGGACATGGGAGCTCCAGCCAGAAGGGAGTTGCAGTAGTCCAACCGTGAGATTACAAGTGATTGCACCAGAATCTGGGTAGCTTCCCTGGAGAGAAATGGACGAATCTTCCTGATGTTGTACAGGAGGAACCGGCATGATCTTGTCATGTTGGCTATATGAGGAGAGAATGTCAGCTGGTTATCAAGGACAACACCAAGACTTCTTACCTTATTAGATGGTCTGATCTGGGAGTCATCCAGAGAAATGACTAGGTCCTGGGTTGGAGACTGATCTCCAGGAATGAGCAACATCTCTGTCTTGCTGGGATTAAGTTTTAGATGATGAGCCGACATCCATTGTGAGATATCTTGCAGACGCGAGCTGAGACTTGCGTGTCTGAAGGAGGAAATGACAGAACGAGCTGAGTGTCATCTGCATAGGAGTGGTAGGAGAAGCCATGGGAGGCTATGACCTTGCCCAGAGAGCAGGTGTAGATAGAGAAAATAAGTGAGCCAAGTACAGAGCCCTGAGGAACACCGGTTGAGAGAGTGCATGGGGGAGATATGGATCCCCTCCATGACACTTGGTAGGAGCGCCCTTCCAGGTAGGAGGCCATCCATTGCCATGCTGAACCTGTTACTCCAAGGTTGGAGAGAGTGGTCGGGAGAATGCTGTGATTTACTGTGTCGAAGGCTGCAGAGAGGTCAAGAAGAATAAGGACAGATGACAGTTTGGCTGCTTTGGCAGCATGAAGCTTCTCAGTAACAGCTACAAGTGCTGTTTCCGTAGAATGCGCTGCCTTGAAGCCAGACTGGTACGGATCGTGGAGGTCATTCTGAGTGAGAAAGGCAGATAGTTGGTTATAGACAGCACGTTCAAGAATTTTGGATAGAAAAGAGAGGAGTGAGACAGGTCTGTAGTTGTTAATGTCTGTAGTGTCTAGTGTAGGTTTCTTAAGAAGGGGAATGACCTGAGCTTTCTTAAAAGCAGTAGGGACAACACCTGATGTCAGGGAGTTGTTGATGATGGGTGTGATGAAGGGGATTAGGTCCTGTGAGATGTCTTTGAGGATGGTGGATGGTATAGGGTCAAGTGCGCATGTAGTGGGATTGCTGGATGAGAGGAGCTGTGTAACCTCATCCATGGTGAGTGGGGTGAAGCTGGTGAGTGTGTTGGTGGGTTGAGAGTCAGTTGAAAGTGGGTCAGTCGGAGAGAAGGATTGATTGATTCTGTCGATCTTGTCCTGAAAGAATGTTGAAAAGTCAGTAGCAGTGAGAGAGGCAGAAGGGGGAGGGGGAGGAGGGTTTAAAAGAGAGGAAAAGATAGCATGAAGCTTACGTGGGTCAGCAGCAGATTGTTCAAGCTTGGCTTTGTAAAAAGATGTTTTTGCAGCAGTCACGTCAGATGAGAACCTGGACAGCAGATCGTGGTAGGAGTGGAGATCAACACTGAGCTTAGATTTCCTCCACTTTCTCTCAGCTGCCCTTAATTCTCTTCTGTTGCTGCGCAGTGCATCTGAAAGCCAAGGAGCTGGGTGAGAAGGTTTTCCTCGTTTGAGGGTAGGAGGACAGAGCTGATCGAGGGATGTTGAAAGAGAAGAGAGTAGAGTATTAGTTGCGGAGTTGAGTGGAAGGGTAGCAAGCATGTCAGGGTTAGGTAGTGAAGTTAGGATGTTGGAGATTAGCAGGGAGGAAGATAAAGAGTGAAGATTGGGGCGTGTTGTAAGGGTGAAAGTGTGGTTGGAGGTAGGAAGAGTTGGGAGACAGAGAGAGAAGGACACAAAGTGATGGTCAGAGAGGTGGAGTGGGGTGACAGTGAGGTCCAGAGCAGAAGCTGGACGGCTGAAGACCAGGTCCAGAAGATTGCCTCCTTTGTGTGTCGGAGGGCTGTGGTTAAAGAGGAGGTCGAAAGATGAAAGAAGAGGAAGAAGGCAGGAGGACTGAAGTGTAGGGAGATTAAAGTCACCAAGAAGAGTTAGAGGAGTTCCATCTGAAGGGAAGAAACTCAGAAGAACATCCAGCTCTTCTATGAAGTCTCCCAGTGCGCCAGGTGGTCTGTAGATGACAATGATATGAAGAGTAATCGGAAAAGTAACAGTAATAGCATGAAATTCAAAAGATGAAATGTTAAGGTGAGAAACATTCACAGTAGTGAATTGCCATTTCCTGGTCAGGAGCAAACCTGTACCACCACCCCTACCAGATCCTCTCGGTGTATGAGAGAAGGTGTAGGCAGAGGATAAGGCTGCTGGTGTTGCTGAGTTCTCGGTGGTGATCCATGTCTCAGTCAGTGCCAGGAAGTCAAGGCTGTGAGAAAGTGCAAAAGCTGAGATAAAGTCAGCTTTCTGGACGGCTGATTGACAGTTCCAGACCCCACCTACCACCACTGTTTGAGACTGTTGCAACAGTTGGGGGTAGATGAGGTTGCTGGCGTTGCTGTTCCTATAATGTGCCCTCTGATGTCTGCATGGTCTGTGAGATATAAGCACAGGAATAATTGAGTAGCACATGCTGAGAAAAAGTTTGATAGATTAAACAATGTCAGAGACTGATAGTACTTACCCAAGTTAGTTTAGATTAGTAGAAAAAACCTAATGATAGAGAAGACCAGTCTGTAGCGGAGATTTAATTTTATACTAAGCTTAGCCCTGCCCCTCAATTCACACCTAGGCCTCTAACAAAAGGCACCTGAAGCCACTTTAACCAATCAGCAAAACACAGATTATTGCATCAGACTATTTTTTAACAATAGTTAAATGCTACTTAAATGCTACTTCAATTCTAGCAATGTTAATAATCAAAGTTACAAAGATAACAAGTCTAGAACAAGTTACAGCAAAAAATATACACTTTAACCAGAAGCTTACCTTACCCAGGAATACAAATGAACACTAAAAGTTACAAGCACTACAAGCACACAGCTGTTATAGTGTTGTTGTTTTTGTTGTTGTTTTTAATGTCTCTTCTTTTGTATATACAGTATAAATCTGTTCAAGCTACTGAGGGACAAATGGGGGGAATGTGTGTTCTGAGTAAACAATAAAAGCGATGTCCAGTACCTTGTTTGAGTGCCATGACCCATTTATTTCCACAGTGTATTTATGCTCACCTTAGTACAGCTCAGTCCATAGATCTTCATGGGTAAGTTTTTCTTTGGATAGTTTCTTCTTGTACAAATGCTGCCTGCAACGCTGCCACTCTGACACAGTCAAAAACTGTTTGCTTTCCCTCTCACACATCTGCCACTCATCACCCGTGTCTTACCTTAATGCCTTTCCTTTGATAATGCCTCACCTACAGTAGTGTTACCATACTTCTATCTCCTATTAAGTGAGATCACATTGTATGGTCACTTATTTCTAATATGAACTGTTTCACATGAAACCTCAAATGCAAGACATTGATTACATGAGATTAAGTTTGTCTGTATGAGTAAATGGCAGCCCGTGCCCTTTTGTAGTGTGTACATACTATTTCTCGTCAAACTGTGATAACTGTGATTAAATTCAGTATAAATATGTCTGCCATATGTTGCCACCCCTCAAAAATTCCTGCCCCCTCTTGCCACCCCATAAATATTTTTCTAGATCCGCCCCTGATGCCATGTTTATGAATAATTTCACCTAGTGGAAGCATATAGAGTGTAAATAATAGCGGTCCCAGTACCGATCCCTGTGGAACACCATACTTTACTTTTGTAGTTTCCGAGCATTTATTATTTACATAAACGAATTGAGAGCGGTCAGTCAGATATGATTGAAACCAAGAGAGTGCGAGTCCTTTAACACCTACTGTATTTTCTAGCCTCTCCAGTAAAATGTTATGATCGACCGTATCAAACGCTGCGCTAAGATCTAATAGAACAAGAAAAGAGACACATCCATTATCAGAAGACATTAACAACTCGTTAACTACTCTAATTAATGCGGTTTCGGTACTATGAATGGGTCTAAATCCTGATTGAAATTTTTCATGAATACAATTTTCATTCAAATAAGAACATAACTGTTTGGAAACTACTTTTTCTAATATCTTAGAGACAAAAGGAAGGTTTGAAATTGGCCTATAATTAGCTAGTACATGTGGATCAAGATTAGGTTTTTTAATCAGTGGTTTAATAACAGCACTTTTAAACAATTTAGGTACATATCCAAGGCTAAGGGATGCATTGATTAATGTAAGCAGGGGCTCTACAATAGCTGGGAGTAAATCTTTAAGTAAACGAGTTGGAACAGGATCGAGTATACACGATGATGACTTCGATGATTTAATCAACACAGTTAGTTCATTTTGGGAGATTGGATTAAAGGAATTTAGTTGGATTAACTCGTTACTATTATCACCACTGTTATCACCAATGCTGCTCGGAGTGAGTCCATACTTAACATTGGCAGGTGACACACTCTGACTCTGAAGTCGTATTTTTTCTATCTTGTCATTAAAGAATTTTAAAAAATCATCGCTGGTACAGTCAGGCGATATATTAGATTCAGTTTCATTAACGTTTTTAGTTAATTTGGACACTGTCTCAAAAAGGAATCTGGGATTGTTTTTATTTTTCTCTATTAGGGATGAATAATATAAAGATTTAGCTTTTATAAGTGCATGTTTATACTCAGTTAGAGCATCTTTCCAAGCAATCTTATACACTTCTAGTGTAGTGTGACGCCACTTGCGTTCTAATTTTCGTGCTGCTTGTTTAAGTGCGCATGTGTGGTCATTGTACCAAGGAACAAGTTTTTTCTCCCTAATCAGTTTAGTTTTGAGTGGGGCTACGTTATCTAAGGTTGTGCGCAATACAGTCTCTAGGTTTTGAGTTGCCTGATCTAGTTCTTTAGGTTCTGATGCTGGTATATTTGGTCATTCTGGTAGGCAGTTTATGAACGCTGCTGCAGTTGCAGATGTAATAGTGCGCTTACATTTAAAACGATGCGGTTGCTGTATATTATTGGACAGGGACACTTCATAAATTAGTAGAGAGTGATCAGAGATTAAGTCATTCTGTGGTACAATTTCCAGGTTGTCTATGTTTATACCATAAGTAAGTATTAAATCTAAGGTATGTTTACAGCGGTGAGTGGGTCCTGTTACATTTTGGGTGATGCCTAAAGATTCTAAAATAGAATCAAACGCAGTTTTGAGTGGATTACATTTATCCTCATAATGGATATTAAAGTCACCAACAATTAATGCTTTCTTAGTTGATAAAACTAATTTAGAAAGAAAATCGGCAAATTCGTTAAGAAATTCTGAGTAAGGACCAGGGGGTCGATAAACAGTAACCAGCTTAAACATACTAGTTTTATCAGATGAACATTTATTGGTTATGTCAGAGATAAGAACTTCAAACGAGTTTGTTATGGGAGTTGATTTTACAGTGAGACCTATGTCCTTGTCATAAATTGCGGCTATTCCTCCACCACGACCACTAAGACGTGGCTTATGTTCATAACTGTAACCCGGAGGAGATGCTTCATTTAAACCTAGATACTCATCAGGTCTAGCCCAGGTCTCAGTTAAACAAAGTGCACTAAGACTATTATCTGTAATTATTTCATTTACAATTACTGTTTTGCATGCAAGTGACCTGATGTTTAGAAGTCCTAACTTTAGTTTAGCTTTACTATGGTTTTCATGATGCTCATTTAGATTAATTTTAATTAATGGTTGCTGGTTGCTGGTGTCTCTATGGGGGTTGCAATACGCACGTGTCGGAGCTGAGAATCTCCTATAACCAGAGCACTTACATTAACAGGCTGCTCAGCGGGTGGCTCACTGAGTGGGGAAAACCTGTTGGACACGTGCAACTGAGATGGTCGGTGCTTTGCCCTACGACTATGTCGCCGAGACGTCACCCAGTCGCCCCGCTGTGAGGGCTCCAATGCCGGAGTCTGGAGTTCTATACCTGAAATGCTGGCATTCGGGGCTGCTACAGCTGAATCTAAGTCCTCACTAGTAGTAGTCTGTTCTAAAGCCCGAATGCGCCCTTCTAACACTGAGATCTTCTCCGTCAGACTAACAACTAATCTACACTTATCACATGTAAAGTTATCACTAAACACGGAGAAGGAATAACTGAACATATTACACTCGGAACATGGATATAATGCTCCTGCTGGGGCCATAGTAACAAAGAAATGTACTTAGCTTTACAAGATGAGTTGGAGATGATGTTTATGTTGGATTCACCGGCGCTTCTGCTGGTTGTCACAGAAGAACGGCTTTAATTCCGGATGAAACAGGCGATGATAAGCTGGAATACAAAAACCACCAACCAAACCAACACAAACGCGCTTCGTTCGGACAAAAGCGGCTGTAATTCTAAAGGAGAACGGTGTTATGCGCTGGTGTACTAAACAAATAAACGCGCTTCCTACGAACAGAAACGGTTATAACTCCCCACAAAACAGAGGTGTTTTAAGAGCTGAAATACAGAACACAACCAAACACAAACGCGCTTCGTGCGGACCGAAAACGGTTTTAAGTCTGGATAATTAAGATGTTTATGCGCTGAAGTACAAAAACAAACAAAACCGGCTTCGTTCGGATGCCGGTAGCAGAAGTTTCCTAGTTTCCAACACAGCACGAATTTACGTTTATTAAACACAAGCGCTTTTTTACGATAAACAAAATAAAACTAAATCAACAACACACGGAAGATAAACGTATAAATTATATGTTTAAAACATACGTATATATATATATATATATAAGTTATTTAGCTAAAGGCTACAAACAAACAACTAGGCTAGCGTCTCAGCGTGCGTACCACCGGAAGTGACGTGGACACATCAGTTTGCTTGTTGTTTTTGGTCTCTTGAAGGTAACTGAATGTTGCCCCAACTTATTTGCACTTACAGTAGACTTTAAGTAGGTACACTTCAGTTAGGGTAATGTTCAGAAATACATTGCAGGAATAAATTAAACATTAAAAAGTTGCAGGACACTAAACTGGATCTGCACAGATGACACTGCCCCAAACAAGAGCACTTATTAAAAATACAAAATAGTGCTCTTGTTTAAAGTAATCCCAGTCTGTTTTACTCTCTTAAATTAGAAAAAGATAGAACACTTGAATGTCTTCAGTTGCTTGAGTCACTTAAAACTACCCCAACAAATAGCACTTACAAAAATAACAGTAAGACATGTCAGAGCCATTGTTAGGGTCTCAATTGTGACATCACAGAAGATCATGTTCTTGAGTTCAGCTTGAATAGAACAAATGGAAATGTAATATTGACAAACCTGACTCAGCTCAAAACATCTTGCTCAGTCCTACAGTCCTTCATTCTGAGGAACATAAATCAGGTGCTCTTCTTATAACTGTTTAGACTGTGATCATTGATTGGGATAATTCACAGCTCCGCCCACATCAAATTCCTTTGTCACAATAGAACTGATCATTTTCAAAAGTACCATACGAAAGACAGGTGATTAACAGTAACAGCCCATAGTGTAATACCTGCCAGTGTTTAGTCAAATTAGAACTATAGTAAATTTACAGTTTTAGTACACTGTAATAAAGTCTTTCATTTTAAGTTCCTAAATGTAAAGCTGCTAAGGTTGAAGAAGAACCTGGTCAGATTCCACATAACTCTACTGTGTAAAAAATCCAACATCAGTTTGCTTGTTGTTTTTGGTCTCTTGAAGGTAACTTTACTGAATGTTGCCCCAACTTATTTGCACTTACAGTAGACTTTAAGTAGGTACACTTCAGTTAGGGTAATGTTCAGAAATACATTGCAGGAATAAATTAAACATTAAAAAGTTGCAGGACACTAAACAGGATCTGCACAGATGACACTGCCCCAAACAAGAGCACTTATTAAAAATACAAAATAGTGCTCTTGTTTAAAGTAATCCCAGTCTGTTTTACTCTCTTAAATTAGAAAAAGATAGAACACTTGAATGTCTTCAGTTGCTTGAGTCACTTAAAACTACCCCAACAAATAGCACTTACAAAAATAACAGTAAGACATGTCAGAGCCATTGTTAGGGTCTCAATTGTGACATCACAGAAGATCATGTTCTTGAGTTCAGCTTGAATAGAACAAATGGAAATGTAATAATGACATACCTGACTCAGCTCAAAACATCTTGCTCAGTCCTACAGTCCTTCATTCTGAGGAACATAAATCAGGTGCTCTTCTTATAACTGTTCAGACTGTGATCATTGATTGGGATAATTCACAGCTCCGCCCACATCAAATTCCTTTGTCACAATAGAACTGATCATTTTCAAAAGTACCATATGAAAGACAGGTGATTAACAGTAACAGCCCATAGTGTAATACCTGCCAGTGTTTAGTCAAATTAGAACTATAGTAAATTTACAGTTTTAGTACACTGTAATAAAGTCTTTCATTTTAAGTTCCTAAATGTAAAGCTGCTAAGGTTGAAGAAGAACTTGGTCAGATTCCACATAACTCTACTGTGTAAAAAATCCAACATCAGTTTGCTTGTTGTTTTTGGTCTCTTGAAGGTAACTTTACTGAATGTTGCCCCAACTTATTTGCACTTACAGTAGACTTTCAGTAGGTACACTTCAGTTAGGGTAATGTTCAGAAATACATTGCAGGAATAAATTAAACATTAAAAAGTTGCAGGACACTAAACTGGATCTGCACAGATGACACTGCCCCAAACAAGAGCACTTATTAAAAATACAAAATAGTGCTCTTGTTTAAAGTAATCCCAGTCTGTTTTACTCTCTTAAATTAGAAAAAGATAGAACACTTGAATGTCTTCAGTTGCTTGAGTCACTTAAAACTACCCCAACAAATAGCACTTACAAAAATAACAGTAAGACATGTCAGAGCCATTGTTAGGGTCTCAATTGTGACATCACAGAAGATCATGTTCTTGAGTTCAGCTTGAATAGAACAAATGGAAATGTAATAATGACAAACCTGACTCAGCTCAAAACATCTTGCTCAGTCCTACAGTCCTTCATTCTGAGGAACATAAATCAGGTGCTCTTCTTATAACTGTTTAGACTGTGATCATTGATTGGGATAATTCACAGCTCCGCCCACATCAAATTCCTTTGTCACAATAGAACTGATCATTTTCAAAAGTACCATACGAAAGACAGGTGATTAACAGTAACAGCCCATAGTGTAATACCTGCCAGTGTTTAGTCAAATTAGAACTATAGTAAATTTACAGTTTTAGTACACTGTAATAAAGTCTTTCATTTTAAGTTCCTAAATGTAAAGCTGCTAAGGTTGAAGAAGAACCTGGTCAGATTCCACATAACTCTACTGTGTAAAAAATCCAACATCAGTTTGCTTGTTGTTTTTGGTCTCTTGAAGGTAACTTTACTGAATGTTGCCCCAACTTATTTGCACTTACAGTAGACTTTAAGTAGGTACACTTCAGTTAGGGTAATGTTCATAAATACATTGCAGGAATAAATTAAACATTAAAAAGTTGCAGGACACTAAACAGGATCTGCACAGATGACACTGCCCCAAACAAGAGCACTTATTAAAAATACAAAATAGTGCTCTTGTTTAAAGTAATCCCAGTCTGTTTTACTCTCTTAAATTAGAAAAAGATAGAACACTTGAATGTCTTCAGTTGCTTGAGTCACTTAAAACTACCCCAACAAATAGCACTTACAAAAATAACAGTAAGACATGTCAGAGCCATTGTTAGGGTCTCAATTGTGACATCACAGAAGATCATGTTCTTGAGTTCAGCCTGAATAGAACAAATGTAAATGTAATAATGACAAACCTGACTCAGCTCAAAACATCTTGCTCAGTCCTACAGTCCTTCATTCTGAGGAACATAAATCAGGTGCTCTTCTTATAACTGTTCAGACTGTGATCATTGATTGGGATAATTCACAGCTCCGCCCACATCAAATTCCTTTGTCACAATAGAACTGATCATTTTCAAAAGTACCATATGAAAGACAGGTGATTAACAGTAACAGCCCATAGTGTAATACCTGCAAGTGTTTAGTCAAATTAGAACTATAGTAAATTTACAGTTTTAGTACACTGTAATAAAGTCTTTCATTTTAAGTTCTTAAATGTAAAGCTGCTAAGGTTGAAGAAGAACTTGGTCAGATTCCACATAACTCTACTGTGTAAAAAATCCAACATGTCAAGTCAAATCAAGTCAAGTCAACTTTATTTATATAGCGCTTTTTACAATAGACATTGTCTCAAAGCAACTTTACAAAATCCAGGACCAACAGATACAAAAACCCCTGTTGAGCAAGCCGAGGGCGACTGTGGCAAGGAAAAACTCCCTGAAAATTACAGGAAGAAACCTTGAGAGGAACCAGACTCAGCAGGGCCCATCCTTCATGGGTGGCCTGGAGGATACTTTAAATAAATACACGATTTACACAAATCATACAAACACAGAATTAAATGATCTAAAAGTCATAACTGGTAATAAATAGATAAATAAACAATTAAATAATAATAGAGTTGTTATCCGCTCTAGTCTTCAATAAAGTCTGTAGTGATTTCTTGTCGTTGCAATTACTCCAGACCCGTCACATCTGACAGGAGAAGCATCGTTGTCCCGGCAGTCTCGACTTCAATCCTTAACCTCGGCGGGTGAACAGGTTTCCATCAGAATGCCCTCGGGGTAAAACAACAGAGAATGTAGTCAATAATGTACAATGCTGGTTGACAAACAGTTTTACAGAGAGTTTTAGACTCCGGCAGCCCTAATTATTACAGCATAACTAAAAGGGAGAGCGAGCAGGTAACTAGGTCATGAAGGCTTTCACAGGACATCAGCGCCCATCTCTCCACCGTCATCAAACCTGAGTGATCGGACAAGAGAGGCAGGACGACAGCAACCCAACATCCCTGATCACCACAAGTTTCTATGACCAAGAACCCCCAAGCTCTGCGCCTTTGTCTATACTAATCAAAAGCCTGAGAAAATAAATATGTTTTCAGTCTAGACTTAAACATTGAGACTGTGTCCGAATCCCGAATAGAGGCAGGAAGATTATTCCAGAGTTGTGGAGCTTTGTAGAAAAACGCTCTTCCACCAGCCGTGATCTTTTTAATTTTAGGAACTATAAGTAACCCTGCATCTTGTGAACGAAGTGGACGCGCTGGGTTGTAGTGATTAATAAGTTCACTCAGATACTGTGGAGCCAGACCATGTAGCGCTTTATAAGTTAGTAAAAGTATTTTGTAATCAATGCGAAATTTAACTGGCAGCCAGTGTAGAGATGATAGAACAGGAGTAATATGGTCAAATTTTTTAGTTCTAGTTAGCACTCGAGCTGCTGCATTTTGAACTAACTGGAGTTTGTTTAAGGATCTACCAGAGCATCCAGTTAGAAGAGCATTACAATAATCTAACCGAGAAGTTATAAACGCATGGATCAGTTTTTCGGCATCATTAACAGATAGTATATTTCTTATTTTAGAAATGTTACGCAAATGATAGAAAGCAACTCTAGTAATATTATTAACGTGTGTATCAAATGAGAGATCTGAATCTATTGTGACACCTAAGTTTTTTACATCTGGGCTGGGAGTAACAGAGAACGTGTTTAAGTTTAGCACCAGGTTAGACAACTTGTCTCTTGCAGCTTTAGAGCCAACAAGTAAAACCTCTGTTTTATCTGAATTAAGTAAAAGAAAATTACACGACATCCAGTTTTTTATGTCGTTTACACAATCTTCTATCTTACTGATTGTGTCAGTATCATTTGGTTTGGCTGATATATACAGCTGTGTGTCATCTGCATAGCAGTGAAAGTTTATGCCATGTTTATGAATAATTTCACCTAGTGGAAGCATATAGAGTGTAAATAATAGCGGTCCCAGTACCGACCCCTGTGGAACACCATACTTTACTTTTGTAGTTTCCGAGCATTTATTATTTACATAAACGAATTGAGAGCGGTCAGTCAGATATGATTGAAACCAAGAGAGTGCGAGTCCTTTAACACCTACTGTATTTTCTAGCCTCTCCAGTAAAATGTTATGATCGACCGTATCAAACGCTGCGCTAAGATCTAATAGAACAAGAAAAGAGACACATCCATTATCAGAAGACATTAACAACTCGTTAACTACTCTAATTAATGCGGTTTCGGTACTATGAATGGGTCTAAATCCTGATTGAAATTTTTCATGAATACAATTTTCATTCAAATAAGAACATAACTGTTTGGAAACTACTTTTTCTAATATCTTAGAGACAAAAGGAAGGTTTGAAATTGGCCTATAATTAGCTAGTACATGTGGATCAAGATTAGGTTTTTTAATCAGTGGTTTAATAACAGCACTTTTAAACAATTTAGGTACATATCCAAGGCTAAGGGATGCATTGATTAATGTAAGCAGGGGCTCTACAATAGCTGGGAGTAAATCTTTAAGTAAACGAGTTGGAACAGGATCGAGTATACACGATGATGACTTCGATGATTTAATCAACACAGTTAGTTCATTTTGGGAGATTGGATTAAAGGAATTTAGTTGGATTAACTCGTTACTATTATCACCACTGTTATCACCAATGCTGCTCGGAGTGAGTCCATACTTAACATTGGCAGGTGACACACTCTGACTCTGAAGTCGTATTTTTTCTATCTTGTCATTAAAGAATTTTAAAAAATCATCGCTGGTACAGTCAGGCGATATATTAGATTCAGTTTCATTAACGTTTTTAGTTAATTTGGACACTGTCTCAAAAAGGAATCTGGGATTGTTTTTATTTTTCTCTATTAGGGATGAATAATATAAAGATTTAGCTTTTATAAGTGCATGTTTATACTCAGTTAGAGCATCTTTCCAAGCAATCTTATACACTTCTAGTGTAGTGTGACGCCACTTGCGTTCTAATTTTCGTGCTGCTTGTTTAAGTGCGCATGTGTGGTCATTGTACCAAGGAACAAGTTTTTTCTCCCTAATCAGTTTAGTTTTGAGTGGGGCTACGTTATCTAAGGTTGTGCGCAATACAGTCTCTAGGTTTTGAGTTGCCTGATCTAGTTCTTTAGGTTCTGATGCTGGTATATTTGGTCATTCTGGTAGGCAGTTTATGAACGCTGCTGCAGTTGCAGATGTAATAGTGCGCTTACATTTAAAACGATGCGGTTGCTGTATATTATTGGACAGGGACACTTCATAAATTAGTAGAGAGTGATCAGAGATTAAGTCATTCTGTGGTACAATTTCCAGGTTGTCTATGTTTATACCATAAGTAAGTATTAAATCTAAGGTATGTTTACAGCGGTGAGTGGGTCCTGTTACATTTTGGGTGATGCCTAAAGATTCTAAAATAGAATCAAACGCAGTTTTGAGTGGATTACATTTATCCTCATAATGGATATTAAAGTCACCAACAATTAATGCTTTCTTAGTTGATAAAACTAATTTAGAAAGAAAATCGGCAAATTCGTTAAGAAATTCTGAGTAAGGACCAGGGGGTCGATAAACAGTAACCAGCTTAAACATACTAGTTTTATCAGATGAACATTTATTGGTTATGTCAGAGATAAGAACTTCAAACGAGTTTGTTATGGGAGTTGATTTTACAGTGAGACCTATGTCCTTGTCATAAATTGCGGCTATTCCTCCACCACGACCACTAAGACGTGGCTTATGTTCATAACTGTAACCCGGAGGAGATGCTTCATTTAAACCTAGATACTCATCAGGTCTAGCCCAGGTCTCAGTTAAACAAAGTGCACTAAGACTATTATCTGTAATTATTTCATTTACAATTACTGTTTTGCATGCAAGTGACCTGATGTTTAGAAGTCCTAACTTTAGTTTAGCTTTACTATGGTTTTCATGATGCTCATTTAGATTAATTTTAATTAATGGTTGCTGGTTGCTGGTGTCTCTATGGGGGTTGCAATACGCACGTGTCGGAGCTGAGAATCTCCTATAACCAGAGCACTTACATTAACAGGCTGCTCAGCGGGTGGCTCACTGAGTGGGGAAAACCTGTTGGACACGTGCAACTGAGATGGTCGGTGCTTTGCCCTACGACTATGTCGCCGAGACGTCACCCAGTCGCCCCGCTGTGAGGGCTCCAATGCCGGAGTCTGGAGTTCTATACCTGAAATGCTGGCATTCGGGGCTGCTACAGCTGAATCTAAGTCCTCACTAGTAGTAGTCTGTTCTAAAGCCCGAATGCGCCCTTCTAACACTGAGATCTTCTCCGTCAGACTAACAACTAATCTACACTTATCACATGTAAAGTTATCACTAAACACGGAGAAGGAATAACTGAACATATTACACTCGGAACATGGATATAATGCTCCTGCTGGGGCCATAGTAACAAAGAAATGTACTTAGCTTTACAAGATGAGTTGGAGATGATGTTTATGTTGGATTCACCGGCGCTTCTGCTGGTTGTCACAGAAGAACGGCTTTAATTCCGGATGAAACAGGCGATGATAAGCTGGAATACAAAAACCACCAACCAAACCAACACAAACGCGCTTCGTTCGGACAAAAGCGGCTGTAATTCTAAAGGAGAACGGTGTTATGCGCTGGTGTACTAAACAAATAAACACACACGCGAGACAGATAATTTACAGTTTTAGTACACTGTAATAAAGTATTTCATTTTAAGTTCTTAAATGTAAAGCTGCTGAGGTTGAAGAAGAACTTGGTCACATTCCACATAACTCTACTGTGTAAAAAATCCAACATCAGTTTGCTTGTTGTTTTTTGGTCTCTTGAAGGTAACTTTACTGAATTTTGCCCCAACTTATTTTGCACTTACAGTAGACTTTAAGTAGGTACACTTCAGTTAGGGTAATGTTCAGAAATACATTGCAGGAATAAATTAAACATTAAAAAGTTGCAGGACACTAAACTGGATCTGCACAGATGACACTGCCCCAAACAAGAGCACTTATTAAAAATACAAAATAGTGCTCTTGTTTAAAGTAATCCCAGTCTGTTTTACTCTCTTAAATTAGAAAAAGATAGAACACTTGAATGTCTTCAGTTGCTTGAGTCACTTAAAACTACCCCAACAAATAGCACTTACAAAAATAACAGTAAGACATGTCAGAGCCATTGTTAGGGTCTCAATTGTGACATCACAGAAGATCATGTTCTTGAGTTCAGCTTGAATAGAACAAATGGAAATGTAATAATGACAAACCTGACTCAGCCCAAAACATCTTGCTCAGTCCTACAGTCCTTCATTCTGAGGAACATAAATCAGGTGCTCTTCTTATAACTGTTCAGACTGTGATCATTGATTGGGATAATTCACAGCTCCGCCCACATCAAATTCCTTTGTCACAATAGAACTGATCATTTTCAAAAGTACCATATGAAAGACAGGTGATTAACAGTAACAGCCCATAGTGTAATACCTGCCAGTGTTTAGTCAAATTAGAACTATAGTAAATTTACAGTTTTAGTACACTGTAATAAAGTCTTTCATTTTAAGTTCTTAAATGTAAAGCTGCTAAGGTTGAAGAAGAACCTGGTCAGATTCCACATAACTCTACTGTGTAAAAAATCCAACATCAGTTTTCTTGTTGTTTTTGGTCTCTTGAAGGTAACTGAATGTTGCCCCAACTTATTTGCACTTACAGTAGACTTTAAGTAGGTACACTTCATAAATACATTGCAGGAATTAAATTAAACATTAAAAAGTTGCAGGACACTAAACTGGATCTGCACAGATGAGACAGCCTCAAACAAGAGCACTTATTAAGAATAGAAAATAGTGCTCTTGTTTAAAGTAATCCCAGTCTGTTTTACTCTCTTAAATTAGAAAAAGATAGAACACTTGAATGTCTTCAGTTGCTTGAGTCACTTAAAACTACCCCAACAAATAGCACTTACAAAAATAACAGGAAGACATGTCAGAGCCATTGTTAGGGTCTCAATTGTGACATCACAGAAGATCATGTTCTTGAGTTCAGCTTGAATAGAACAAATGGAAATGTAATAATGACAAACCTGACTCAGCTCAAAACATCTTGCTCAGTCCTACAGTCCTTCATTCTGAGGAACATAAATCAGGTGCTCTTCTTATAACTGTTCAGACTGTGATCATTGATTGGGATAATTCACAGCTCCGCCCACATCAAATTCCTTTGTCACAATAGAACTGATCATTTTACCATATGAAAGACAGGTGATTAAAAGTAACAGCCCATAGTGTAATACCTGCAAGTGTTTAGTCAAATTAGAACTATAGTAAATTTACAGTTTTAGTACACTGTAATGAAGTCTTTCATTTTAAGTTCTTAAATGTAAAGCTGCTAAGGTTGAAGAAGAACTTGGTCAGATTCCACATAACTCTACTGTGTAAAAAATCCAACATCAGTTTTCTTGTTGTTTTTGGTCTCTTGAAGGTAACTGAATGTTGCCCCAACTTATTTGCACTTACAGTAGACTTTAAGTAGGTACACTTCAGTTAGGGTAATGTTCAGAAATACATTGCAGGAATAAATTAAACATTAAAAAGTTGCAGGACACTAAACTGGATCTGCACAGATGACACTGCCCCAAACAAGAGCACTTATTAAAAATACAAAATAGTGCTCTTGTTTAAAGTAATCTCAGTCTGTTTTACTCTCTTAAATTAGAAAAAGATAGAACACTTGAATGTCTTCAGTTGCTTGAGTCACTTAAAACTACCCCAACAAATAGCGCTTACAAAAATAACAGTAAGCCATGTCAGAGCCATTGTTAGGGTCTCAATTGTGACATCACAGAAGATCATGTTCTTGAGTTCAGCTTGAATAGAACAAATGGAAATGTAATAATGACAAACCTGACTCAGCTCAAAACATCTTGCTCAGTCCTACAGTCCTTCATTCTGAGGAACATAAATCAGGTGCTCTTCTTATAACTGTTCAGACTGTGATCATTGATTGGGATAATTCACAGCTCCGCCCACATCAAATTCCTTTGTCACAATAGAACTGATCATTTTCAAAAGTACCATATGAAAGACAGGTGATTAACAGTAACAGCCCATAGTGTAATACCTGCCAGTGTTTAGTCAAATTAGAACTATAGTAAATTTACAGTTTTAGTACACTGTAATAAAGTCTTTCATTTTAAGTTCTTAAATGTAAAGCTGCTGAGGTTGAAGAAGAACTTGGTCACATTCCACATAACTCTACTGTGTAAAAAATCCAACATCAGTTTGCTTGTTGTTTTTGGTCTCTTGAAGGTAACTTTACTGAATTTTGCCCCAACTTATTTGCACTTACAGTAGACTTTAAGTAGGTACACTTCATAAATACATTGCAGGAATTAAATTAAACATTAAAAAGTTGCAGGACACTAAACTGGATCTGCACAGATGACACTGCCCCAAACAAGAGCACTTATTAAAAATACAAAATAGTGCTCTTGTTTAAAGTAATCCCAGTCTGTTTTACTCTCTTAAATTAGAAAAAGATAGAACACTTGAATGTCTTCAGTTGCTTGAGTCACTTAAAACTACCCCAACAAATAGCACTTACAAAAATAACAGTAAGACATGTCAGAGCCATTGTTAGGGTCTCAATTGTGACATCACAGAAGATCATGTTCTTGAGTTCAGCTTGAATAGAACAAATGGAAATGTAATCATTACAAACCTGACTCAGCTCAAAACAACTTGCTCAGTCCTTCATTCTGAGGAACATAAATCAGGTGCTCTTCTTATAACTGTTCAGACTGTGATCATTGATTGGGATAATTCACAGCTCCGCCCACATCAAATTCCTTTGTCACAATAGAACTGATCATTTTCAAAAGTACCATACGAAAGACAGGTGATTAACAGTAACAGCCCATAGTGTAATACCTGCCAGTGTTTTGTCAAATTAGAACTATAGTAAATTTAGAATTTTAGTACACTGTAATGAAGTCTTTCATTTTAAGTTCTTAAATGTAAAGCTGCTAAGGTTAAAGAAGAACTTGGTCAGATTCCACATAACTCTACTGTGTAAAAAATCCAACATCAGTTTGCTTGTTGTTTTTGGTCTCTTGAAGGTAACTTTACTGAATGTTGCCCCAACTTATTTGCACTTACAGTAGACTTTCAGTAGGTACACTTCAGTTAGGGTAATGTTCAGAAATACATTGCAGGAATAAATTAAACATTAAAAAGTTGCAGGACACTAAACTGGATCTGCACAGATGACACTGCCCCAAACAAGAGCACTTATTAAAAATACAAAATAGTGCTCTTGTTTAAAGTAATCCCAGTCTGTTTTACTCTCTTAAATTAGAAAAAGATAGAACACTTGAATGTCTTCAGTTGCTTGAGTCACTTAAAACTACCCCAACAAATAGCACTTACAAAAATAACAGTAAGACATGTCAGAGCCATTGTTAGGGTCTCAATTGTGACATCACAGAAGATCATGTTCTTGAGTTCAGCTTGAATAGAACAAATGGAAATGTAATAATGACAAACCTGACTCAGCTCAAAACATCTCGCTCAGTCCTACAGTCCTTCATTCTGAGGAACATAAATCAGGTGCTCTTCTTATAACTGTTTAGACTGTGATCATTGATTGGGATAATTCACAGCTCCGCCCACATCAAATTCCTTTGTCACAATAGAACTGATCATTTTCAAAAGTACCATACGAAAGACAGGTGATTAACAGTAACAGCCCATAGTGTAATACCTGCCAGTGTTTAGTCAAATTAGAACTATAGTAAATTTACAGTTTTAGTACACTGTAATAAAGTCTTTCATTTTAAGTTCCTAAATGTAAAGCTGCTAAGGTTGAAGAAGAACCTGGTCAGATTCCACATAACTCTACTGTGTAAAAAATCCAACATCAGTTTGCTTGTTGTTTTTGGTCTCTTGAAGGTAACTTTACTGAATGTTGCCCCAACTTATTTGCACTTACAGTAGACTTTAAGTAGGTACACTTCAGTTAGGGTAATGTTCAGAAATACATTGCAGGAATAAATTAAACATTAAAAAGTTGCAGGACACTAAACAGGATCTGCACAGATGACACTGCCCCAAACAAGAGCACTTATTAAAAATACAAAATAGTGCTCTTGTTTAAAGTAATCCCAGTCTGTTTTACTCTCTTAAATTAGAAAAAGATAGAACACTTGAATGTCTTCAGTTGCTTGAGTCACTTAAAACTACCTCAACAAATAGCACTTACAAAAATAACAGTAAGACATGTCAGAGCCATTGTTAGGGTCTCAATTGTGACATCACAGAAGATCATGTTCTTGAGTTCAGCTTGAATAGAACAAATGGAAATGTAATAATGACAAACCTGACTCAGCTCAAAACATCTTGCTCAGTCCTACAGTCCTTCATTCTGAGGAACATAAATCAGGTGCTCTTCTTATAACTGTTCAGACTGTGATCATTGATTGGGATAATTCACAGCTCCGCCCACATCAAATTCCTTTGTCACAATAGAACTGATCATTTTCAAAAGTACCATACGGAAGACAGGTGATTAACAGTAACAGCCCATAGTGTAATACCTGCCAGTGTTTAGTCAAATTAGAACTATAGTAAATTTACAGTTTTAGTACACTGTAATAAAGTCTTTCATTTTAAGTTCCTAAATGTAAAGCTGCTGAGGTTGAAGAAGAACTTGGTCAGATTCCACATAACTCTACTGTGTAAAAAATCCAACATCAGTTTGCTTGTTGTTTTTGGTCTCTTGAAGGTAACTTTACTGAATGTTGCCCCAACTTATTTGCACTTACAGTAGACTTTTAGTAGGTACACTTCAGTTAGGGTAATGTTCAGAAATACATTGCAGGAATTAAATTAAACATTAAAAAGTTGCAGGACACTAAACTGGATCTGCACAGATGAGACAGCCTCAAACAAGAGCACTTATTAAGAATACAAAATAGTGCTCTTGTTTAAAGTAATCCCAGTCTGTTTTACTCTCTTAAATTAGAAAAAGATAGAACACTTGAATGTCTTCAGTTGCTTGAGTCACTTAAAACTACCCCAACAAATAGCACTTACAAAAATAACAGTAAGACATGTCAGAGCCATTGTTAGGGTCTCAATTGTGACATCACAGAAGATCATGTTCTTGAGTTCAGCTTGAATAGAACAAATGGAAATGTAATAATGACATACCTGACTCAGCTCAAAACATCTTGCTCAGTCCTACAGTCCTTCATTCTGAGGAACATAAATCAGGTGCTCTTCTTATAACTGTTCAGACTGTGATCATTGATTGGGATAATTCACAGCTCCGCCCACATCAAATTCCTTTGTCACAATAGAACTGATCATTTTCAAAAGTACCATATGAAAGACAGGTGATTAACAGTAACAGCCCATAGTGTAATACCTGCAAGTGTTTAGTCAAATTAGAACTATAGTAAATTTACAGTTTTAGTACACTGTAATAAAGTCTTTCATTTTAAGTTCTTAAATGTAAAGCTGCTAAGGTTGAAGAAGAACTTGGTCAGATTCCACATAACTCTACTGTGTAAAAAATCCAACATGTCAAGTCAAATCAAGTCAAGTCAACTTTATTTATATAGCGCTTTTTACAATAGACATTGTCTCAAAGCAACTTTACAAAATCCAGGACCAACAGATACAAAAACCCCTGTTGAGCAAGCCGAGGGCGACTGTGGCAAGGAAAAACTCCCTGAAAATTACAGGAAGAAACCTTGAGAGGAACCAGACTCAGCAGGGCCCATCCTTCATGGGTGGCCTGGAGGATACTTTAAATAAATACACGATTTACACAAATCATACAAACACAGAATTAAATGATCTAAAAGTCATAACTGGTAATAAATAGATAAATAAACAATTAAATAATAATAGAGTTGTTATCCGCTCTAGTCTTCAATAAAGTCTGTAGTGATTTCTTGTCGTTGCAATTACTCCAGACCCGTCACATCTGACAGGAGAAGCATCGTTGTCCCGGCAGTCTCGACTTCAATCCTTAACCTCGGCGGGTGAACAGGTTTCCATCAGAATGCCCTCGGGGTAAAACAACAGAGAATGTAGTCAATAATGTACAATGCTGGTTGACAAACAGTTTTACAGAGAGTTTTAGACTCCGGCAGCCCTAATTATTACAGCATAACTAAAAGGGAGAGCGAGCAGGTAACTAGGTCATGAAGGCTTTCACAGGACATCAGCGCCCATCTCTCCACCGTCATCAAACCTGAGTGATCGGACAAGAGAGGCAGGACGACAGCAACCCAACATCCCTGATCACCACAAGTTTCTATGACCAAGAACCCCCAAGCTCTGCGCCTTTGTCTATACTAATCAAAAGCCTGAGAAAATAAATATGTTTTCAGTCTAGACTTAAACATTGAGACTGTGTCCGAATCCCGAATAGAGGCAGGAAGATTATTCCAGAGTTGTGGAGCTTTGTAGAAAAACGCTCTTCCACCAGCCGTGATCTTTTTAATTTTAGGAACTATAAGTAACCCTGCATCTTGTGAACGAAGTGGACGCGCTGGGTTGTAGTGATTAATAAGTTCACTCAGATACTGTGGAGCCAGACCATGTAGCGCTTTATAAGTTAGTAAAAGTATTTTGTAATCAATGCGAAATTTAACTGGCAGCCAGTGTAGAGATGATAGAACAGGAGTAATATGGTCAAATTTTTTAGTTCTAGTTAGCACTCGAGCTGCTGCATTTTGAACTAACTGGAGTTTGTTTAAGGATCTACCAGAGCATCCAGTTAGAAGAGCATTACAATAATCTAACCGAGAAGTTATAAACGCATGGATCAGTTTTTCGGCATCATTAACAGATAGTATATTTCTTATTTTAGAAATGTTACGCAAATGATAGAAAGCAACTCTAGTAATATTATTAACGTGTGTATCAAATGAGAGATCTGAATCTATTGTGACACCTAAGTTTTTTACATCTGGGCTGGGAGTAACAGAGAACGTGTTTAAGTTTAGCACCAGGTTAGACAACTTGTCTCTTGCAGCTTTAGAGCCAACAAGTAAAACCTCTGTTTTATCTGAATTAAGTAAAAGAAAATTACACGACATCCAGTTTTTTATGTCGTTTACACAATCTTCTATCTTACTGATTGTGTCAGTATCATTTGGTTTGGCTGATATATACAGCTGTGTGTCATCTGCATAGCAGTGAAAGTTTATGCCATGTTTATGAATAATTTCACCTAGTGGAAGCATATAGAGTGTAAATAATAGCGGTCCCAGTACCGACCCCTGTGGAACACCATACTTTACTTTTGTAGTTTCCGAGCATTTATTATTTACATAAACGAATTGAGAGCGGTCAGTCAGATATGATTGAAACCAAGAGAGTGCGAGTCCTTTAACACCTACTGTATTTTCTAGCCTCTCCAGTAAAATGTTATGATCGACCGTATCAAACGCTGCGCTAAGATCTAATAGAACAAGAAAAGAGACACATCCATTATCAGAAGACATTAACAACTCGTTAACTACTCTAATTAATGCGGTTTCGGTACTATGAATGGGTCTAAATCCTGATTGAAATTTTTCATGAATACAATTTTCATTCAAATAAGAACATAACTGTTTGGAAACTACTTTTTCTAATATCTTAGAGACAAAAGGAAGGTTTGAAATTGGCCTATAATTAGCTAGTACATGTGGATCAAGATTAGGTTTTTTAATCAGTGGTTTAATAACAGCACTTTTAAACAATTTAGGTACATATCCAAGGCTAAGGGATGCATTGATTAATGTAAGCAGGGGCTCTACAATAGCTGGGAGTAAATCTTTAAGTAAACGAGTTGGAACAGGATCGAGTATACACGATGATGACTTCGATGATTTAATCAACACAGTTAGTTCATTTTGGGAGATTGGATTAAAGGAATTTAGTTGGATTAACTCGTTACTATTATCACCACTGTTATCACCAATGCTGCTCGGAGTGAGTCCATACTTAACATTGGCAGGTGACACACTCTGACTCTGAAGTCGTATTTTTTCTATCTTGTCATTAAAGAATTTTAAAAAATCATCGCTGGTACAGTCAGGCGATATATTAGATTCAGTTTCATTAACGTTTTTAGTTAATTTGGACACTGTCTCAAAAAGGAATCTGGGATTGTTTTTATTTTTCTCTATTAGGGATGAATAATATAAAGATTTAGCTTTTATAAGTGCATGTTTATACTCAGTTAGAGCATCTTTCCAAGCAATCTTATACACTTCTAGTGTAGTGTGACGCCACTTGCGTTCTAATTTTCGTGCTGCTTGTTTAAGTGCGCATGTGTGGTCATTGTACCAAGGAACAAGTTTTTTCTCCCTAATCAGTTTAGTTTTGAGTGGGGCTACGTTATCTAAGGTTGTGCGCAATACAGTCTCTAGGTTTTGAGTTGCCTGATCTAGTTCTTTAGGTTCTGATGCTGGTATATTTGGTCATTCTGGTAGGCAGTTTATGAACGCTGCTGCAGTTGCAGATGTAATAGTGCGCTTACATTTAAAACGATGCGGTTGCTGTATATTATTGGACAGGGACACTTCATAAATTAG
The DNA here is from genome assembly GCF_030014385.1 of Trichomycterus rosablanca. Lineage (NCBI taxonomy): Eukaryota > Metazoa > Chordata > Actinopteri > Siluriformes > Trichomycteridae > Trichomycterus > Trichomycterus rosablanca. The sequence continues at coordinate 15,096,345 of NC_085991.1, read as the reverse complement.
TAGAGAGTGATCAGAGATTAAGTCATTCTGTGGTACAATTTCCAGGTTGTCTATGTTTATACCATAAGTAAGTATTAAATCTAAGGTATGTTTACAGCGGTGAGTGGGTCCTGTTACATTTTGGGTGATGCCTAAAGATTCTAAAATAGAATCAAACGCAGTTTTGAGTGGATTACATTTATCCTCATAATGGATATTAAAGTCACCAACAATTAATGCTTTCTTAGTTGATAAAACTAATTTAGAAAGAAAATCGGCAAATTCGTTAAGAAATTCTGAGTAAGGACCAGGGGGTCGATAAACAGTAACCAGCTTAAACATACTAGTTTTATCAGATGAACATTTATTGGTTATGTCAGAGATAAGAACTTCAAACGAGTTTGTTATGGGAGTTGATTTTACAGTGAGACCTATGTCCTTGTCATAAATTGCGGCTATTCCTCCACCACGACCACTAAGACGTGGCTTATGTTCATAACTGTAACCCGGAGGAGATGCTTCATTTAAACCTAGATACTCATCAGGTCTAGCCCAGGTCTCAGTTAAACAAAGTGCACTAAGACTATTATCTGTAATTATTTCATTTACAATTACTGTTTTGCATGCAAGTGACCTGATGTTTAGAAGTCCTAACTTTAGTTTAGCTTTACTATGGTTTTCATGATGCTCATTTAGATTAATTTTAATTAATGGTTGCTGGTTGCTGGTGTCTCTATGGGGGTTGCAATACGCACGTGTCGGAGCTGAGAATCTCCTATAACCAGAGCACTTACATTAACAGGCTGCTCAGCGGGTGGCTCACTGAGTGGGGAAAACCTGTTGGACACGTGCAACTGAGATGGTCGGTGCTTTGCCCTACGACTATGTCGCCGAGACGTCACCCAGTCGCCCCGCTGTGAGGGCTCCAATGCCGGAGTCTGGAGTTCTATACCTGAAATGCTGGCATTCGGGGCTGCTACAGCTGAATCTAAGTCCTCACTAGTAGTAGTCTGTTCTAAAGCCCGAATGCGCCCTTCTAACACTGAGATCTTCTCCGTCAGACTAACAACTAATCTACACTTATCACATGTAAAGTTATCACTAAACACGGAGAAGGAATAACTGAACATATTACACTCGGAACATGGATATAATGCTCCTGCTGGGGCCATAGTAACAAAGAAATGTACTTAGCTTTACAAGATGAGTTGGAGATGATGTTTATGTTGGATTCACCGGCGCTTCTGCTGGTTGTCACAGAAGAACGGCTTTAATTCCGGATGAAACAGGCGATGATAAGCTGGAATACAAAAACCACCAACCAAACCAACACAAACGCGCTTCGTTCGGACAAAAGCGGCTGTAATTCTAAAGGAGAACGGTGTTATGCGCTGGTGTACTAAACAAATAAACGCGCTTCCTACGAACAGAAACGGTTATAACTCCCCACAAAACAGAGGTGTTTTAAGAGCTGAAATACAGAACACAACCAAACACAAACGCGCTTCGTGCGGACCGAAAACGGTTTTAAGTCTGGATAATTAAGATGTTTATGCGCTGAAGTACAAAAACAAACAAAACCGGCTTCGTTCGGATGCCGGTAGCAGAAGTTTCCTAGTTTCCAACACAGCACGAATTTACGTTTATTAAACACAAGCGCTTTTTTACGATAAACAAAATAAAACTAAATCAACAACACACGGAAGATAAACGTATAAATTATATGTTTAAAACATACGTATATATATATATATATAAGTTATTTAGCTAAAGGCTACAAACAAACAACTAGGCTAGCGTCTCAGCGTGCGTACCACCGGAAGTGACGTGGACACATCAGTTTGCTTGTTGTTTTTGGTCTCTTGAAGGTAACTGAATGTTGCCCCAACTTATTTGCACTTACAGTAGACTTTTAGTAGGTACACTTCAGTTAGGGTAATGTTCAGAAATACATTGCAGGAATTAAATTAAACATTAAAAAGTTGCAGGACACTAAACTGGATCTGCACAGATGAGACAGCCTCAAACAAGAGCACTTATTAAGAATACAAAATAGTGCTCTTGTTTAAAGTAATCCCAGTCTGTTTTACTCTCTTAAATTAGAAAAAGATAGAACACTTGAATGTCTTCAGTTGCTTGAGTCACTTAAAACTACCCCAACAAATAGCACTTACAAAAATAACAGTAAGACATGTCAGAGCCATTGTTAGGGTCTCAATTGTGACATCACAGAAGATCATGTTCTTGAGTTCAGCTTGAATAGAACAAATGGAAATGTAATAATGACATACCTGACTCAGCTCAAAACATCTTGCTCAGTCCTACAGTCCTTCATTCTGAGGAACATAAATCAGGTGCTCTTCTTATAACTGTTCAGACTGTGATCATTGATTGGGATAATTCACAGCTCCGCCCACATCAAATTCCTTTGTCACAATAGAACTGATCATTTTCAAAAGTACCATATGAAAGACAGGTGATTAACAGTAACAGCCCATAGTGTAATACCTGCAAGTGTTTAGTCAAATTAGAACTATAGTAAATTTACAGTTTTAGTACACTGTAATAAAGTCTTTCATTTTAAGTTCTTAAATGTAAAGCTGCTAAGGTTGAAGAAGAACTTGGTCAGATTCCACATAACTCTACTGTGTAAAAAATCCAACATGTCAAGTCAAATCAAGTCAAGTCAACTTTATTTATATAGCGCTTTTTACAATAGACATTGTCTCAAAGCAACTTTACAAAATCCAGGACCAACAGATACAAAAACCCCTGTTGAGCAAGCCGAGGGCGACTGTGGCAAGGAAAAACTCCCTGAAAATTACAGGAAGAAACCTTGAGAGGAACCAGACTCAGCAGGGCCCATCCTTCATGGGTGGCCTGGAGGATACTTTAAATAAATACACGATTTACACAAATCATACAAACACAGAATTAAATGATCTAAAAGTCATAACTGGTAATAAATAGATAAATAAACAATTAAATAATAATAGAGTTGTTATCCGCTCTAGTCTTCAATAAAGTCTGTAGTGATTTCTTGTCGTTGCAATTACTCCAGACCCGTCACATCTGACAGGAGAAGCATCGTTGTCCCGGCAGTCTCGACTTCAATCCTTAACCTCGGCGGGTGAACAGGTTTCCATCAGAATGCCCTCGGGGTAAAACAACAGAGAATGTAGTCAATAATGTACAATGCTGGTTGACAAACAGTTTTACAGAGAGTTTTAGACTCCGGCAGCCCTAATTATTACAGCATAACTAAAAGGGAGAGCGAGCAGGTAACTAGGTCATGAAGGCTTTCACAGGACATCAGCGCCCATCTCTCCACCGTCATCAAACCTGAGTGATCGGACAAGAGAGGCAGGACGACAGCAACCCAACATCCCTGATCACCACAAGTTTCTATGACCAAGAACCCCCAAGCTCTGCGCCTTTGTCTATACTAATCAAAAGCCTGAGAAAATAAATATGTTTTCAGTCTAGACTTAAACATTGAGACTGTGTCCGAATCCCGAATAGAGGCAGGAAGATTATTCCAGAGTTGTGGAGCTTTGTAGAAAAACGCTCTTCCACCAGCCGTGATCTTTTTAATTTTAGGAACTATAAGTAACCCTGCATCTTGTGAACGAAGTGGACGCGCTGGGTTGTAGTGATTAATAAGTTCACTCAGATACTGTGGAGCCAGACCATGTAGCGCTTTATAAGTTAGTAAAAGTATTTTGTAATCAATGCGAAATTTAACTGGCAGCCAGTGTAGAGATGATAGAACAGGAGTAATATGGTCAAATTTTTTAGTTCTAGTTAGCACTCGAGCTGCTGCATTTTGAACTAACTGGAGTTTGTTTAAGGATCTACCAGAGCATCCAGTTAGAAGAGCATTACAATAATCTAACCGAGAAGTTATAAACGCATGGATCAGTTTTTCGGCATCATTAACAGATAGTATATTTCTTATTTTAGAAATGTTACGCAAATGATAGAAAGCAACTCTAGTAATATTATTAACGTGTGTATCAAATGAGAGATCTGAATCTATTGTGACACCTAAGTTTTTTACATCTGGGCTGGGAGTAACAGAGAACGTGTTTAAGTTTAGCACCAGGTTAGACAACTTGTCTCTTGCAGCTTTAGAGCCAACAAGTAAAACCTCTGTTTTATCTGAATTAAGTAAAAGAAAATTACACGACATCCAGTTTTTTATGTCGTTTACACAATCTTCTATCTTACTGATTGTGTCAGTATCATTTGGTTTGGCTGATATATACAGCTGTGTGTCATCTGCATAGCAGTGAAAGTTTATGCCATGTTTATGAATAATTTCACCTAGTGGAAGCATATAGAGTGTAAATAATAGCGGTCCCAGTACCGACCCCTGTGGAACACCATACTTTACTTTTGTAGTTTCCGAGCATTTATTATTTACATAAACGAATTGAGAGCGGTCAGTCAGATATGATTGAAACCAAGAGAGTGCGAGTCCTTTAACACCTACTGTATTTTCTAGCCTCTCCAGTAAAATGTTATGATCGACCGTATCAAACGCTGCGCTAAGATCTAATAGAACAAGAAAAGAGACACATCCATTATCAGAAGACATTAACAACTCGTTAACTACTCTAATTAATGCGGTTTCGGTACTATGAATGGGTCTAAATCCTGATTGAAATTTTTCATGAATACAATTTTCATTCAAATAAGAACATAACTGTTTGGAAACTACTTTTTCTAATATCTTAGAGACAAAAGGAAGGTTTGAAATTGGCCTATAATTAGCTAGTACATGTGGATCAAGATTAGGTTTTTTAATCAGTGGTTTAATAACAGCACTTTTAAACAATTTAGGTACATATCCAAGGCTAAGGGATGCATTGATTAATGTAAGCAGGGGCTCTACAATAGCTGGGAGTAAATCTTTAAGTAAACGAGTTGGAACAGGATCGAGTATACACGATGATGACTTCGATGATTTAATCAACACAGTTAGTTCATTTTGGGAGATTGGATTAAAGGAATTTAGTTGGATTAACTCGTTACTATTATCACCACTGTTATCACCAATGCTGCTCGGAGTGAGTCCATACTTAACATTGGCAGGTGACACACTCTGACTCTGAAGTCGTATTTTTTCTATCTTGTCATTAAAGAATTTTAAAAAATCATCGCTGGTACAGTCAGGCGATATATTAGATTCAGTTTCATTAACGTTTTTAGTTAATTTGGACACTGTCTCAAAAAGGAATCTGGGATTGTTTTTATTTTTCTCTATTAGGGATGAATAATATAAAGATTTAGCTTTTATAAGTGCATGTTTATACTCAGTTAGAGCATCTTTCCAAGCAATCTTATACACTTCTAGTGTAGTGTGACGCCACTTGCGTTCTAATTTTCGTGCTGCTTGTTTAAGTGCGCATGTGTGGTCATTGTACCAAGGAACAAGTTTTTTCTCCCTAATCAGTTTAGTTTTGAGTGGGGCTACGTTATCTAAGGTTGTGCGCAATACAGTCTCTAGGTTTTGAGTTGCCTGATCTAGTTCTTTAGGTTCTGATGCTGGTATATTTGGTCATTCTGGTAGGCAGTTTATGAACGCTGCTGCAGTTGCAGATGTAATAGTGCGCTTACATTTAAAACGATGCGGTTGCTGTATATTATTGGACAGGGACACTTCATAAATTAGTAGAGAGTGATCAGAGATTAAGTCATTCTGTGGTACAATTTCCAGGTTGTCTATGTTTATACCATAAGTAAGTATTAAATCTAAGGTATGTTTACAGCGGTGAGTGGGTCCTGTTACATTTTGGGTGATGCCTAAAGATTCTAAAATAGAATCAAACGCAGTTTTGAGTGGATTACATTTATCCTCATAATGGATATTAAAGTCACCAACAATTAATGCTTTCTTAGTTGATAAAACTAATTTAGAAAGAAAATCGGCAAATTCGTTAAGAAATTCTGAGTAAGGACCAGGGGGTCGATAAACAGTAACCAGCTTAAACATACTAGTTTTATCAGATGAACATTTATTGGTTATGTCAGAGATAAGAACTTCAAACGAGTTTGTTATGGGAGTTGATTTTACAGTGAGACCTATGTCCTTGTCATAAATTGCGGCTATTCCTCCACCACGACCACTAAGACGTGGCTTATGTTCATAACTGTAACCCGGAGGAGATGCTTCATTTAAACCTAGATACTCATCAGGTCTGAAAACCTGTTGGACACGTGCAACTGAGATGGTCGGTGCTTTGCCCTACGACTATGTCGCCGAGACGTCACCCAGTCGCCCCGCTGTGAGGACTCCAATGCCGGAGTCTGGAGTTCTATACCTGAAATGCTGGCATTCGGGGCTGCTACAGCTGAATCTAAGTCCTCACTAGTAGTAGTCTGTTCTAAAGCCCGAATGCGCCCTTCTAACACTGAGATCTTCTCCGTCAGACTAACAACTAATCTACACTTATCACATGTAAAGTTATCACTAAACACGGAGAAGGAATAACTGAACATATTACACTCGGAACATGGATATAATGCTCCTGCTGGGGCCATAGTAACAAAGAAATGTACTTAGCTTTACAAGATGAGTTGGAGATGATGTTTATGTTGGATTCACCGGCGCTTCTGCTGGTTGTCACAGAAGAACGGCTTTAATTCCGGATGAAACAGGCGATGATAAGCTGGAATACAAAAACCACCAACCAAACCAACACAAACGCGCTTCGTTCGGACAAAAGCGGCTGTAATTCTAAAGGAGAACGGTGTTATGCGCTGGTGTACTAAACAAATAAACGCGCTTCCTACGAACAGAAACGGTTATAACTCCCCACAAAACAGAGGTGTTTTAAGAGCTGAAATACAGAACACAACCAAACACAAACGCGCTTCGTGCGGACCGAAAACGGTTTTAAGTCTGGATAATTAAGATGTTTATGCGCTGAAGTACAAAAACAAACAAAACCGGCTTCGTTCGGATGCCGGTAGCAGAAGTTTCCTAGTTTCCAACACAGCACGAATTTACGTTTATTAAACACAAGCGCTTTTTTACGATAAACAAAATAAAACTAAATCAACAACACACGGAAGATAAACGTATAAATTATATGTTTAAAACATACGTATATATATATATATATATATAAGTTATTTAGCTAAAGGCTACAAACAAACAACTAGGCTAGCGTCTCAGCGTGCGTACCACCGGAAGTGACGTGGACACATCAGTTTGCTTGTTGTTTTTGGTCTCTTGAAGGTAACTGAATGTTGCCCCAACTTATTTGCACTTACAGTAGACTTTAAGTAGGTACACTTCAGTTAGGGTAATGTTCAGAAATACATTGCAGGAATAAATTAAACATTAAAAAGTTGCAGGACACTAAACTGGATCTGCACAGATGACACTGCCCCAAACAAGAGCACTTATTAAGAATACAAAATAGTGCTCTTGTTTAAAGTAATCCCAGTCTGTTTTACTCTCTTAAATTAGAAAAAGATAGAACACTTGAATGTCTTCAGTTGCTTGAGTCACTTAAAACTACCCCAACAAATAGCACTTACAAAAATAACAGTAAGACATGTCAGAGCCATTGTTAGGGTCTCAATTGTGACATCACAGAAGATCATGTTCTTGAGTTCAGCTTGAATAGAACAAATGGAAATGTAATAATGACAAACCTGACTCAGCCCAAAACATCTTGCTCAGTCCTACAGTCCTTCATTCTGAGGAACATAAATCAGGTGCTCTTCTTATAACTGTTCAGACTGTGATCATTGATTGGGATAATTCACAGCTCCGCCCACATCAAATTCCTTTGTCACAATAGAACTGATCATTTTCAAAAGTACCATATGAAAGACAGGTGATTAACAGTAACAGCCCATAGTGTAATACCTGCCAGTGTTTAGTCAAATTAGAACTATAGTAAATTTACAGTTTTAGTACACTGTAATGAAGTCTTTCATTTTAAGTTCTTAAATGTAAAGCTGCTGAGGTTGAAGAAGAACCTGGTCAGATTCCACATAACTCTACTGTGTAAAAAAATCCAACATCAGTTTGCTTGTTGTTTTTGGTCTCTTGAAGGTAACTGAATGTTGCCCCAACTTATTTGCACTTACAGTAGACTTTAAGTAGGTACACTTCATAAATACATTGCAGGAATTAAATTAAACATTAAAAAGTTGCAGGACACTAAACAGGATCTGCACAGATGAGACTGCCCCAAACAAGAGCACTTATTAAGAATACAAAATAGTGCTCTTGTTTAAAGTAATCCCAGTCTGTTTTACTCTCTTAAATTAGAAAAAGATAGAACACTTGAATGTCTTCAGTTGCTTGAGTCACTTAAAACTACCCCAACAAATAGCACTTACAAAAATAACAGTAAGACATGTCAGAGCCATTGTTAGGGTCTCAATTGTGACATCACAGAAGATCATGTTCTTGAGTTCAGCTTGAATAGAACAAATGGAAATGTAATAATGACAAACCTGACTCAGCTCAAAACAACTTGCTCAGTCCTTCATTCTGAGGAACATAAATCAGGTGCTCTTCTTATAACTGTTCAGACTGTGATTATTGATTGGGATAATTCACAGCTCCACCCACATCAAATTCCTTTGTCACAATAGAACTGATCATTTTCAAAAGTACCATATGAAAGACAGGTGATTAACAGTAACAGCCCATTGTGCAATACCTGCCAGTGTTTAGTCAAATTAGAACTATAGTTAATTTACAGTTTTAGTACCATTGCTAGCTTTTGTTAGGGTCTCAATTGTGACATCACAGAAGATCATGCCCATTGTGCAATACCTGCCAGTGTTTAGTCAAATTAGAACTATAGTAAATTTACAGTTTTAGTACACTGTAATAAAGTCTTTCATTTTAAGTTCTTAAATGTAAAGCTGCTAAGGTTGAAGAAGAACCTGGTCAGATTCCACATAACTCTACTGTGTAAAAAATCCAACATCAGTTTGCTTGTTGTTTTTGGTCTCTTGAAGGTAACTTTACTGAATGTTGCCCCAACTTATTTGCACTTACAGTAGACTTTAAGTAGGTACACTTCAGTTAGGGTAATGTTCAGAAATACATTGCAGGAATAAATTAAACATTAAAAAGTTGCAGGACACTAAACTGGATCTGCACAGATGAGACTGCCCCAAACAAGAGCACTTATTAAGAATACAAAATAGTGCTCTTGTTTAAAGTAATCCCAGTCCCAGTCAGAAGACAGAAGCCCTGTGTAGGTCTAACTGCGAAACTCATCTCCTTCGCTAGAATGCCAAGACTAAACTTCGATTGCCAACTAAACAAAATCTTCTACCTTGACACTCAGGAGCCATGCATGCAATCTTTGTTTTATATTCTTTTTTGAATTTTTTGTAGCAAAGCCAGCAATTTCTTGATACTTGCTCCATCTGAAGAATGTGGGTGACGTAAAACGATGAGGAAGTGGTTGGAGCTACTGAAAGCTGAGATGGCAAAATTGAATCGACGGCAATGTCTGCAAGCTGGCGCGACAGATTTTCCCTAAAGTTTATCTGGCTGTAGCCTGCTGAACTAAACCCATAACGTGATGCTGGATTGGAATGATGCCAGTCCTGAAACAAAATGAAACTATTAACAACGGCCATGTCCACAAAATGGAAGAAAAGTGTTTTCCACCACTTTTGAGTTTTCTGAAGCAGACTGTATGTGTTTAACATTTGATCAGATCTGTCAACACCTCCCATGTGTTTATTGTAGTCCTTTACTACAGCTGGTTGACGGACTACTTTTCTGTCCCACGTGGCACCTTTCATTACCATCCTAGAAACCTCTGATGAATCATTAGCATTGTGGAAATTAGAGAGGCATGTAACTGCTCGCGTGTCCTTCCACTGAACAACTAAGACATTTCCGTCAATTCTACACCACCTCATATCACCACGGTTAGCTTGCCGCTCCCATTTCTTGACATCTTTGAAATCCACTGGGAATTTCTTACGATTAATCCTACATGTCCCACAAGCATTGATTCCCCACTCCTTAAGTCGGACCATAACAGTTGGGGATGTATAGAAGTTGTCAAACCAAACTGTGTGACCTTGATTTTTAAATGGCTGCACAAGGTCTTCGATCACTTTTATAGCCAAATCAGTTATGTGACCATCAAGACTGTCTGTGTATACATCAAAGTCTAAGGTATATCCCGAATCTGAAGTTGCAATGACCCACAATTTGAAACCCCAGCGAGTAGGTTTGCCCTTCATATACTGCTTGAATCCTGACCGACCTTTTGATTTTACCATTCTCTCGTCTATGCTCAGATTTTCATCAGCCTGGAAAAGCTGCTGACACTTGGTTTTGAGGTGGTCCATCAGGTAACGTAACTTCCTAAGACTATCAAGATTATTTTCTGTGGCAGGATCTACAACATGGAGGGCTGCCATCAATTCCTTGAAACGGTCACGGGACATGAATAACTTGGCCCATTAACCCTGAAGAGATCTGGTTCCCCAATATCTGTGAATGCTGTGGAGGGACGTGAAACCCATGTAAATGAGGAGCCCAAGAAACCGGTAGAATTCATCTGGGGTCACTTCTTCCCATGCCCCATGATGGTTCGCATAAGACGGCCTATTCAGTTCAAGCTCCCACGCCTTAGAGTTTGTAAACTGGCAAATCTCAGCGTTTCCGCTTCCTACCTGACATGGGACAAGAAAGACTAACCAAACCCATAAAAGAAAACAAACATTAGTAAAAATCATGATCTGAGTTTGTACTCTTTTGTTGATTTTAACTTTTGTTGGCAGCCCTAATTGTGTGTGTGGGTGCAAATGCTAACATTTATTGTCAGCATATATGTACACACACACATTTACAAATACACACACTTGGAATACATGTATTTACCGATAGGAGGTTGTTGGTTGATCCCTCTGCTCATCTTGCTCTTCTTCATCCTCTTCTTCCCCTTCATCCAGGAGCTCCATGTCCATGAAGTCCTCCTCTTCAATGGTCATGCCTTCATGATCTTCATCGCTGTCATGTTCAGCAATAAGTCTAAGCTCGTCAGGGCCTAGCCGCTGTCTCCTCTTCAGAGACTCCATAAGGCATGAATATTGAGCCTTGTCTCCATCCATCTCAGAATAATAAAAAAAAAGAGATTACAATGAATAAAGGTGGTGACAGTGATGTTATTTTAAAAATAATTACATATATGTAGAATTCAATCACAAATACTCTATATGTTTTTGTCAGAGAAGCTAATGTCCACAGGCTCATGTTTTGAAGTAAACTCAAGTACACTGAACCAATACATATGACAAAAGTTTCTCAAATCTGGCACATGGTTTACACATAAAACAATAATTATCTAAGAGGAGCAATAATTACAAGACAAAACTTGATGCTATGGTTATATTTAAAAATGTTGTAAATAGTCACAGACTGAAATGTTATGCACCTGTATGCTTTCAAAAAAAGCTTTCAAAAAAGTTTGATACCATATTTTAGTCCCTTTCAAATATCTCTTGCAATACATTAGAAAATTATGCACATCTGACAGAAATATTTGATAGATAAAACGATATTTCACTGATACAAGTAAGAATTACCACCAATATAATTACCAATATATTATGGTAAAAAAAAAGTTATAAATTGCCAAGACTGACATGTTATCTACCTATATGCACCTATATGGTAGCATAGCATACTTTAGTCTCTTTCAAATAAATGCAGCCATTTTTTAGAAAATGATGCAAATTTCACAGAAATATTTTATAGATAAAATAATATTTCTCTGTTATAAGTACAAATTACCACAGATAAAATATACCATGGAAATAAAATTTATAAATTGCCCAGACTGACATGTAATCCACCTTTATGCTTTCTGCCTCAGCTAAATTACTTTAGCCAGTCATGCTAAATGCATGTAATGCAAAATGTAATGCTATTATGAGCAAAGCTAAGGTGATTTCTAAGCAGACTTTAGACAGTATTGAAGTAAAACAAGTAAGCTATAACTGATTTCAAGATTACATGCATAAAATCTAACTTTGGAGTTTGAGAGCAGCCTGTTCAAACCACATGGCTGCAGAGTGCAACACACAGCTCCGGTAGTTTAGTTTAGCTCACTGCTATTCCCTTATTTGTGTAAAACTGCTGCATACTTTACAAACTACTAAACGAACGAGACTAAAAAGGTATCTGATAAACTCTCCACACGTATTTATTTCCATCTAGATGGACATAAAAAACCTTACAATCCATTCAGAAAGGAGAGTTGTGCAGCTGACTGACTTAGAACGCAACTCTAAAAAACACCTCAGCTTTTTCAAAGCGTAAAGCACTAATAATATTACAATTTTACCATTAAAGCCAAGTTTTCTGAGTAGAAATGAAAAGTAATAACACTAATAAACAGTTTTAAAATAAATCTTACCTTATTTCACTGACAGAATATCTCTTTCTGTGTTGTTATCCAGTCGACTGTCTCAGCTGCGTCCGTGTGAGGGCGGGGCGAATGAAAAAAATTAATTCTCCGCCTTCTCATTAAATATGCAAACCAGCCACGACACAAACCGCTTGACCAATGATATTGCCTTTTAGCCTGGGTTGTCAGCTACCTGGGGCAGTTTTCAGATTTACAATCAGTGATTGGACGGCGGAGATACAAGGCTTTAAGCCATCGAAATTATTGTTTCGAAATTTGAATGGGCCGGCTTTAAAGGGTTAATTAAAATATAAGATATGTAAACAATCGCGATTGTCATCTTTCAACATCGTGTGAAAACGTTCATTCAAATTACCCAAATTAATCGTGAAAATCACCCAGCACTACATGAGTGTGTTTGATATAAACTTGTGTATTAATGAACCTTGTGTAAAGAGTAACCGTTTTCTGTCATGAATGTAACCAAACTGTAAAACATGACATTAAAAAATCCAAATAAAATAAACTCTATGAAATATACACTGCCTGGCCAAAAAAAAAGGTCACACACTGTAATATTTGGTTGGACCGCCTTTAGCTTTGATTACGGCACGCATTCGCTGTGGCATCGTTTCCACAAACTTCTGTAATGTCACAACATTTATTTCTGTCAAGAGTTGCATTAATTTCTCCTCAAGATCTTGTATTGATGATGGGAGATTTGGACCACTGCACAAAGTCTTCTCCAGCACATCCCAAAGATTCTCAATGGGGTTCAGGTCTGGACTCTGTGGTGGCCAATCCATGTGTGAGAATGATGTCTCATGCTCCCTGAAGCACTCTTTCACAATCTGAGCCCGATGAATCCTGGCATTGTCATCTTGGAATATGCCCGTGCCATCAGGGAAGAAAAAATCCATTGATGGAATAACCTGGTGGTTCAGTATATTCAGGTAGTCAGCTGACCTCATTCTTTGGGCACATGACGTCGCAGAACCTAGACCTGACCGACTGCAGCGACCCCAGATCATAGCACTGCCCCCACAGGCTTGTACGGTAGGCACTAGGCATGATGGGTACATCACTTCAGCCGCCTCTCTTCTTACCCTGATGTGCCCATCACTCTGGAACAGGGTAAATCTGGACTCATCAGACCACATGACCTTCTTCCATTGCTCCAGAATCTTTATGCTCCCTAGCAAATTGAAGCCGTTTTTGCCGGTTAGCCTCACTGACAAGTGGTTTTCTTAAGGCTACACAGCGGTTTAGTCCCAATCCCTTGAGTTCCCTTCACATTGTGCGTGTGGAAATGCTCTTACTGTCACTATTAAACATCCCTGAGTTCTACTGGAGTTTTTCTACCATTTGATTTATCGCCAATCACGATCAAGATTTTGATCCTTCCTGGAAGATGATGTTTCCCCACTGTTTTTTCACTTTTTAATAATGCGTTGGACAGTTCTTAACCTGATTTTAGTAGTTTCAGCTTCTCCTTAGATGTTTTCTCTGCTTGATGCATGCCAATAATTTGACCCTTCTGAAACAGATTAACATCTTTTCCACGACCACAGGATGTCTTTCAAATGAGGTTGAAAAGGTTGTTTAACAAATGAGAAGCTACTCACTGCATCGGTGAGGGTTAAATAACTTGTTGCCAGCCGAAATATATTTACCCATGCAGTAATTATCCAATGGGTGGCTCTTATCTATTTGCTTAATTAAATCCAGGTGGTGACCTTTTTTTTGCCAGGCAGTGTATTTGGGACTTTTGTGGTGGACATTTACATTTATTTCTAACAAAAAAAGTTAATACAATACAAGGCTTGAGCTTGTTCGATAGACTGGTCACTGAAGACATGGGCAACACTTTGATTGCCTTGTGGTTCCTGAGGATCTTCCATGTTTGAAGACAAAAGCAACTGTTAACAAAAAACACATTTTGTCTGTGTTAAATTCACCTCATACTTTTTATATTATCATATTTGCAAGCTGAACAAAGAACACTGCATTATATGACATATTGACTGCATTATAAAAAGAAAATCTATTTTAATTTTTGCAAGTTGGAGTGTGTTCTCAGTTAGCCGGTAATATTCGCGATGAACGTGAATATCGTGTCCCATACATTTAGCAAGCTGATCCAATTCATTTTCTTTTAGATTCATTATCTGACTCAGTGTAGCCACATGTTTTCTCAGCTGGGTTGATGTGAGTGTTTCAGGCTTTCTCGCCCCACTTACAGTTGCATACTTTCTCAGACAATCTGAACCCCGAAGATGTGAATCTAAATTCTGTCTTGCAAAAACATACTCATTGCTGTCCAAAATGTCATTGTCCTCACCCCTTTTTTCAATCAGAAAATCAAGTGATTTGGTCATCTCCTTTGTAAGAAGCACAGGCACTTTTCGACCCCTCTTTCCTCTGATCACCAGCCTGGTAAACTCATGACTCAAATCCTGTTCCAGTTTTGAGAGGCACTGCATAACATCCTCATTTGGTTCCTCTGTCGCTCTGTCCCTGTAGGTCACCAAGGGCAATTTTGCTGCCTCACCTTGCCTTCTTCGGTTAAAAACAATGATTTGTGAAAGTAGGCACTCGCTCGGATCTTGTATGCTTTTGGGTCAGGCCCTTCCAAGAGTTTCTTTTTTGCATCCTCCTCTGTGGACTTCAACACTTTATGAAGCTTCATTGCATCTTCTGTGAGTGGAATCATTTCTTTTTTGTTCCATTTGTCCTCCTCTAAGTTTGTTCGTGCACAGCGTGATACATAGAGGTCCCATTCTGCAGACACCAAACCCAAGAAGCTCCTTACTCTGCTAGTGGCCATTTCGTCTTCTCCCTTCACATGTTGCCCAATCACAATGTCACATGCTGCCTTCAGTGAGTGTCCTATTTTTAAAGCAAGTGAAGGTGTATCGTACCGGTAAACAGACTTCGTGAAACCAGCTGCTTGTCTTGCTGCTTTTACGGCTAATGAAAACTTGGGTGGCACCAAAACATCTTGTAGTGTCTTCACACTTCTGTCAAGAGACTTGGCAGCAAGTATAAATCTTCCCAACTCTCGCATCTTTTGACTGACATGACCATCTTTTGATCGATCGCTCCCGTGTTTCTCTAGAAGTCTATCGCTAAATTCACATATGAGGGGGTCATTTTTAACTTCATGGGACACTTCATCAATGATCATTCTGCTAACAATCTCCGAGCATCTTTGTGACAGCTGCCCTCTGTACGGAACAAGACGTGAAGCAGCTATTTGAACTCATCATTTTTTTTTTGACGTGACTTCTGGCTCACCCAGTGTTTTACGGCACACTTTCTCGTGTCGCCATAGCTCATCTTTTAAGAAGAACCCATAACATGTTGCATGGCAAATAATCTTCTGCAGCTGCATTCCTCGAGGGTTGTCTGTATGTCACTATTTCACCCTGTCCCTTCTGCAACACTTCAATATTATGTTGGTAATTACCCTTCTTACGAAGTTGCTCCAACATTTGGTGACATTCCTTTGATTTTAGTGGAAGACATAATGTCAAGGCCACTTCCTTTTCTTTGTTATGTTTCCGCATTAAATGTCGCGCCATTTTACTTTGTGGTTTTTTACAGTATACACAATAATGTCTCTTGTCCCACTTGCGTTTTTCTCCCTTCACACAGGTTTTCACTGTAACAATGTCTGACCTACCCCTATCTTTATCCTCAGTGTCAGTGTTGTAATCTGTGTATTCTCCATCACTGCTGTCTCTCCCCTTGACTTCTCTCTGGGTTTTTGACCTTTTGCTTACAGAAGTTGTGTTAAGTATTTGGAGATTATCGGTTGTTTTCTTCAATTTAGACAGTCTGTTAGCCATTTCATCTTCAGAAGAATCATCAGAAGATGGGATATAATCACTACTCAGATCATGAATACTGGATTCTGACAGAGCTGAATCTGTAGAAAAGGTCTATAAAACAAAAATGTATCGGTTTAAATCTTTACTATGTAACCAGACTAACCATACAAGTATTATTAGACTTGCTCAGTTACTATATCAGTAGGCAAAGATACCTAGTTGTAAGCATAGTTGCTTGCATAGCACATTCACTTTAGTATTCAGATTTGTGTTACAGTGAATGTACTTGCGAAACTAATATTTTAGTTGAGAAATAACCGTCTAGCACCGAGCAACTCATATACAGTATCTCACTAAAGTGAGTACACCCCTCACATTTCTGCAAATATTTGATTATATCTTTTCATGGGACGACACTATAGAAATGAAACTTGGACAGAACTTACAGAGTAGTCAGTGTACAGCTTGTATAGCAGTATAGCTTTACTGTCTTCTGAAAATAACTCAACACACAGCCAATATTCTAAATAGCTGCAACACAAGTGAGTACACCCCACAGTGAACATGTCCAAATTGTGCCCAAAGTGTCAATATTTTGTGTGAGCACCATTATTATCTAGCACTGCCTTAACCCTCTTGGGCATGGAATTCACCAGAGCTGCACAGGTTGCTACTGGAATCCTCTTCCACTTCTCCATGATGACATCACGGAGCTGGTGGATGTTAGACACCTTGAACTCCTCCACCTTCCACTTGAGGATGCCCCACAGGTGCTCAATTGGGTTTAGTCCATCACCTTTACCTTCAGCTTCCTCAGCAAGGCAGTTGTCATCTTGGAGGTGTGTTTGGGGTCGTTATCATATTAGAAAACTGCCATGAGGCCCAGTTTTCCGAAGGGAGGGGATCATGCTCTGTTTCAGAATGTCACAGTACATGTTGGAATTCATGTTTTCCTCAATGAACTGCAGCTCCCCAGTGTCAGCAGCACTCATGCAGCCCAAGACCATGATGCTACCACCACCATGCTTGACTGTAGGCAAGAGACAGTTGTCTTGGTACTCCTCACAAGGGCGCCGCCACATATCTTGGTCTCGTCAGAGCACAGGGCATTCCCAGTAATCCATGTTCTTCGACTGCTTGTCTTCAGCAAACTGTTTGCTGGCTTTCTTGTGCGTCAGCTTCCTTCTGGGATGATGGCCATGCAGACCGAGTTGATGCAGTGTGCGGCGTATGGTCTAAGCACTGACAGGCTGACCTCCCACATCTTCAACCTCTGCACCAATGCTGGCAACACTCATGTGTCTATTTTTTGAAGCCAACCTCTGGATATGACGCTGAACACGTGGACTCAACTTCTTTGGTCGACCCTGGCGAGGCCTGTTCCGAGTGGAACCTCTCCTGGAAAACTGCTGTATGACCTTGGCCACCATGCTGTAGCTCAGTTTCAGGGTGTTAGCAATCTTCTTATAGCCTAGGCCATCTTTGTGGAGAGCAACAATTCTATTTCTCACATCCTCAGGTAGTTCTTTGCCATGAGGTGCCATGTTGAATATCCAGGGGCCAGTATGAGAGAACTGTACCCAAAACACCAAATCTAACAGCCCTGCTCCCCATTCACACCTGGGACCTTGTACTCACTTGTGTTGCCAGCTATTTAGACATTAATGGCTGTGTGTTGAGTTATTTTCAGAAGACAGTAAATCTATACTGCTATACAAGCTGTACACTGACTACTAGTTATATCCAAGTTTCATTTCTATAGTGTCATCCCATGAAAAGATATAATAAAATATTTGCAGAAATGTGAGGGGTGTATTCACTTTTGTGAGATACTGTACAGGGGTTGGACAAAATAACTGAAACACCTGGTTTTAGACCACAATAATTTATTAGTATGGTGTAGGGCCTCCTTTTGCGGCCAATACAGCGTCAATTCGTCTTGGAAATGACATATACAAGTCCTGCACAGTGGTCAGAGGGATTTTAAGCCATTCTTCTTGCAGGATAGTGGCCAGGTCACTACGTGATGCTGGTGGAGGAAAACGTTTCCTGACTCGCTTCTCCAAAACACCCCAAAGTGGCTCAATAATATTTAGATCTGGTGACTGTGCAGGCCATGGGAGATGTTCAACTTCACTTTCATGTTCATCAAACCAATCTTTCACCAGTCTTGCTGTGTGTATTGGTGCATTGTCATCCTGATACACGGCACCGCCATTGGATGCACATGGTCCTCCAGAATGGTTCGGTAGTCCTTGGCAGTGACGCGCCCATCTAGCACAAGTATTGGGCCAAGGGAATGCCATGATATGGCAGCCCAAACCATCACTGATCCACCCCCATGCTTCACTCTGGGCATGCAACAGTCTGGGTGGTACGCTTCTTTGGGGCTTCTCCACACCGTAACTCTCCCGGATGTGGGGAAAACAGTAAAGGTGGACTCATCAGAGAACAATACATGTTTCACATTGTCCACAGCCCAAGATTTGTGCTCCTTGCACCATTGAAACCGACGTTTGGCATTGGCACGAGTGACCAAAGGTTTGGCTATAGCAGCCCGGCCGTGTATATTGACCCTGTGGAGCTCCCGACGGACAGTTCTGGTGGAAACAGGAGAGTTGAGGTGCACATTTAATTCTGCCGTGATTTGGGCAGCCGTGGTTTTATGTTTTTTGGATACAATCCGGGTTAGCACCCGAACATCCCTTTCAGACAGCTTCCTCTTGCATCCACAGTTAATCCTGTTGGATGTGGTTTGTCCTTCTTGGTGGTATGCTGACATTACCCTGGATACCGTGGCTCTTGATACATCACAAAGACTTGCTGTCTTGGTCACAGATGCGCCAGCAAGACGTGCACCAACAGTTTGTCCTCTTTTGAACTCTGGTATGTCACCCATAATGTTGTGTGCATTGCAATATTTTGAGCAAAACTGTGCTCTTACCCTGCTAATTGAACCTTCACACTCTGCTCTTACTGGTGCAATGTGCAATTAATGAAGATTGGCCACCAGACTGGTCCAATTTAGCCATGAAACCTCCCACACTAAAATGACAGGTGTTTCAGTTATTTTCTCCAGCCCCTGTATATCTGAAATGGAAATGGACTACACAAGACCTCTGGAGGTGTTTTGTGGTATCTATCACCAAGACGTTAAGAGCTGATCCTTTTGTGGATCTTCCGTGGGATCAGACCTGATGGCCTAGCCTTTACACCCTGCGCACACGAGTGAGAATTCATGACCCTGTTTCCAGTTCACTATTTGTTCTTTCTTATACTAACCACTGCATACCAGAAACACACCACAAGAGCTGGCTGATTTGAAGTGTAGAAGGGTGTGAGCAATTTTGACAAGAACCAAACTGTTCTCACCTCCAAAACTAGTATACAGTGGTTAATACCTACCAAAAGTGGACCAAGAAAGGACAATTGGTGAACAACAGGGTCATGGAAGACCAGAAATCACTGATGTGTGTGGGGGTGAAGACTAGACCGTCTGATCCGATCCAACAGAAGATCCACAGAGGGATCTGTTACTAATGTCTTGGTGTCAGATACCACAGAACACCTTGAGTCCAGGCCTTGATGGGTCAGAGCTGCTAGGGTATATAATATATATATATATATAATATATATATATATATATATCCACGGGTATATATATATATACAGTGTATCACAAAAGTGAGTACACCCCTCACATTTCTGCAAATATTTTATTATATCTTTTTATGGGACAACACTATAGAAATAAAACTTGGATATTACTTAGAGTAGTCAGTGTACAACTTGTATAGCAGTGTAGATTTACTGTCTTCTGAAAATAACTCAACACACAGCCATTAATGTCTAAATGGCTGGCAACATAAGTGAGTACACCCCACAGTGAACATGTCCAAATTGTGCCCAAAGTATCAATATTTTGTGTGACCACCATTATTATCCAGCACTGCCTTAACCCTCCTGGGCATGGAATTCACCAGAGCTGCACAGGTTGCTACTGGAATCCTCTTCCACTCCTCCATGATGACATCACGGAGCTGGTGGATGTTAGACACCTTGAACTCCTCCACCTTCCACTTGAGGATGCGCCACAGGTGCTCAATTGGGTTTAGTCCATCACCTTTACCTTCAGCTTCCTCAGCAAGGCAGTTGTCATCTTGGAGGTTGTGTTTGGGGTCGTTATCCTGTTGGAAAACTGCCATGAGGCCCAGTTTTCGAAGGGAGGGGATCATGCTCTGTTTCAGAATGTCACAGTACATGTTGGAATTCATGTTTCCCTCACTGAACTGCAGCTCCCCAGTGCCAGCAACACTCATGCAGCCCAAGACCATGATGGTACCACCACCATGCTTGACTGTAGGCAAGATACAGTTGTCTTGGTACTTCTCACCAGGGCGCCGCCACACATGCTGGACACCATCTGAGCCAAACAAGTTTATCTTGGTCTCGTCAGACCACAGGGCATTCCAGTAATCCATGTTCTTGGACTGCTTGTCTTCAGCAAACTGTTTGCGGGCTTTCTTGTGCGTCAGCTTCCTTCTGGGATGACGACCATGCAGACCGAGTTGATGCAGTGTGCGGCGTATGGTCTGAGCACTGACAGGCTGACCTCCCACGTCTTCAACCTCTGCAGCAATGCTGGCAGCACTCATGTGTCTATTTTTTAAAGCCAACCTCTGGATATGACGCCGAACACGTGGACTCAACTTCTTTGGTCGACCCTGGCGAAGCCTGTTCCGAGTGGAACCTGTCCTGGAAAACCGCTGTATGACCTTGGCCACCATGCTGTAGCTCAGTTTCAGGGTGTTAGCAATCTTCTTATAGCCCAGGCCATCTTTGTGGAGAGCAACAATTCTATTTCTCACATCCTCAGAGAGTTATTTGCCATGAGGTGCCATGTTGAATATCCAGTGGCCAGTATGAGAGAATTGTACCCAAAACACCAAATTTAACAGCCCTGCTCCCCATTTACACCTGGGACCTTGATACATGACACCAGGGAGGGACAACGACACATTTGGGCACAATTTGGACATGTTCACTGTGGGGTGTACTCACTTATGTTGCCAGCTATTTAGACATTAATGGCTGTGTGTTGAGTTATTTTCAGAAGACAGTAAATCTACACTGCTATACAAGCTGTACACTGACTACTCTAAGTTATATCCAAGTTTCATGTCTATAGTGTTGTCCCATGAAAAGATATAATGAAATATTTGCAGAAATGTGAGGGGTGTACTCACTTTTGTGATACACTGTATATATATATATATATATATATATATATATATATATATATATATATATATATATATATATATATATATATATACCCGTGGACAAAATTGTTGGTACCCTTCTGTTAAAAAAAGAAAAACCCACATTGGTCACTAGAATAACTTGCAACTGACAAAAGTAATAATGAATAAACATTTACTGAAAATCAACTAATGAAAATGTGACGTTGCTTTTGAATTGTGGTCCAACAGAATCATTTTAAAAAACAAACTAGTGAATCTGGACAAAAATTCAATTCAATTCAATTCAACTTTATTGTCATTATACAATACAGGGTTGTACAGTATAACGAAACACTGTCAGGCTACATCTCCAGTGCAGACAATGAAAGACAATAGTGCAAAAACAATGGGGGAGGGGATGGGGGAAGTTACCAAAAGAAAACCATACATAAGGTGCATAGACAAGGTGCAATGACAAGACAATATAAGGTGCAAAAACAATATAAGGTGCAAGAACAAAACAAGGTGCAAGAACAAAAGCAAGGTGCATAGACAGATTGAGGTAGTGGATTTGGATTTAGCAGCTAGGTTTGGGTAAACAAATTCGAGGTAGTGGATTAGCAGCAAGAGTGCAGTAAAAGTGCGAGTGCAACAGTCGTAGAGGTGGTTATGTCCTGGTAGTTATAGTAGGAATGACTAGTTTAACCGCTCGTGGGTAGAAACTGTTCTTGAGTCTGGTGGTTCTGGCTCGAATGGTCCGGTACCTCTTCCCAGATGGCAGTGGCTGGAACAGGAAGTGGCTGGGGTGTGTGGGGTCAGAGGAAATGTTCCTGGCTTTCCTCAGACATCTTTTATTTTTATCTTTTATTGTTTATTCCTCAGACATCATTTTATAAAAATGATGGTACCCTTAATTTAATATTTTGTTGCACAACCTTTTGAGGAAATCACTGCAATCAAGCGATTTCTGTAACTCTCAATGAGACTTCTGCACCTGTCCAAAGGTATTTTGGCCCACTTCCTGTGAATAAACTGCTCCAGCTGTCTCAGGTTTGAAGGGTGCCTTCTCCAGACAGCATGTTTCAGCTCCTTCCACAGATGTTCAATAGGATTTAGATCAGGACTCATAGAAGGCCACTTCAGAATAGTCCAATGTTTTGCTCTTAGCCATTCTTGGATGTTTTTAGCTGTGTGTTTTGGGTCATTATCCTGTTGGAGGACCCATGACCTGTGACTGAGACCAAGCTTTCCGACACTGGGCAGCACATTTTGCTACAGAATGCTTTGATAGTCTTGAGATTTCATTGTACCCTGCACAGATTCAAGACACCCTGTGCCAGATGCAGCAAAACAGCCCCAAAACATTACCAAGCCTCCTCCATGTTTCACAGTAGGTACAATGTTCTTTTCTTTGTATGCTTCATTTTTGCATCTGTGAACATGATGTGACTTGCCAAAAAGCTCCAGTTTTGTCTCATCTGTCCAGAGGACGTTCTCCCAGAAGCTTTGTGGCTTGTCAATATACATTTTGGCAAATTCCAGTCTTATGATTTGCTTTCAACAGTGGTTTCTTCCTCAGTCATCTTCCATTAAGTCCACTTCGGCTAAAACAGCGATGGATGGTGCAATCTGACACTGATGTACCTTGACCTTGGAGTTCACCTCTAATCTGTTTGGATCTGTTGTTCTGGGCTCTTGGGTTACAATTCAGCTACAGTCCCGTAGACCTTAAACATTTTAAATAATATGTGCTACTGTAGTAAAAGGAACATCAAGCTGCTTGGAGATGGTCTTAAAGCCTTTACCTTTAACATGTTTGTCTATAATTTTATTTCTAATCTCCTGAGACAACTCTCTCCTTAGCTTTCTGTGGTCCATGTTAAGTGTGGTACACACCATGATACCAAACAGCACAGTCACTACTTTTCACCCTTTAAATACACAGACTGACTGATTACAAGTTTGTAGACACTAATTACAGGACACACCTTAGCTTAACATGTCCCTATGGTCAAATTATTTTCAATCATTTGGTAGGGGTACCATCATTTTTGTCCAGGCCAGTTTCATTAATTTGTTTTTTTAAAGTATTCTGTTGAACCACAATTCAAAAGCAACGTCATATTTTCATTAGTTGATTTTTAGTAAATGTTTATTTATTATTACTTTTGTCAGTTTCAAGTTATTTCAGTGACCATTGTGGGTTTTTCTTTCTTTAATGGAAGGGTACAAACAATTTTGTCCACTTGTGTATATAGTATCTCACTAAAGTGAGTACACCCCTCACATTTCTGCAAATATTTCATTATATATTTTCATGGGATGACACTATAGAAATGAAACTTGGATATAACTTAGAGTAGTCAGTGTACAGCCTGTATAGCAGTATAGATTTACAGTCTTCTGAAAATAACTCAACACACAGCCATTAATGTCTAAATAGCTGCAACACAAGTGAGTACACCCCACAGTGAACATGTCCAAATTGTGCCCAACTGTGTCGTTGTCAATCCCTGGTGTCATGTGTCAAGGTCCCAGGTGTGAATGGGGAGCAGGGCTGTTAAATTTGGTGTTTTGGGTACAATTCTCTCATACTGCCCACTGGATATTCAACATGGCACCTCATGGCAAAGAACTCTCTGAGGATGTGAGAAATAGAATTGTTGCTCTCCACAAAGATGGCCTAGGCTATAAGAAGATTGCTAACACCCTGAAACTGAGCTACAGCACGGTGACCAAGGTCATACAGCGGTTTTCCAGGACAGGTTCCACTCGGAACAGGCCTCGCCAGGGTCGACCAAAGAAGTTGAGTCCACATGTTCAGCGTCATATCCAGAGGTTGGCTTTAAAAAATAGACACATTTAGATTAGATTAGATTCAACTTAATTGTCATTACACATGTACAAGTACAGAGCAACGAAATGCAGTTTAGCATCCAACCAGAAGTGCAATAAGCAGAAAGTGCAGAATAAACAGTAATTATGATATACATTATTTACAGTGGGTAAATAGCAGTGGTATAAACAGGACCTATAAACTATACTATAAACAAGATATGTAGCTGAAAAACAATATACATATTAAGGTGCAGATTAATATTAAGGTGCTATGCAGGTTAAAGTGATTAAGGTGCTATGGACACGATCAAGCAATGAGTACGTAAAAACATAATAAACAGATGTATACAGAATACATATACAGATGTATACAGAATACATAATAAACAGATGTATAAACAGATGTATACAGTATATATTAGATTTATGTACATATGAGGTATGTACCATTGAAATACAAAGCGGAAAAAGGATAAAAATGATGTTTGTAGTGCGGGGGAAGGGGGGGGGGGGTTAACGGGGGACAGAGTTCAATATGGAGACAGCTCTGGGGAAAAAGCTGTTCCTCAATCTGGTAGTCCTTGTCCGGAGGCTCCTGAAGCGCCTGCCAGAGGGCAGAAGGGCAAATAGTCTGTGTGCAGGGTGAGAGGAGTCCTTAAGAATGCTGCGAGCTCGACGCAGACAGCGTTTCCTCTGGACGTCCTCAGTGGATGGAAGTGGAGTCCCTGTGATGCGCTGGGCCGTTTTCACCACTCGTTGCAGTGCCTTGCGGTTCGCAACAGTGCAGTTCCCATACCAGACTGTGATACTGCTGGTCAGGATACTTTCTATTGCACAGTGGTAAAAGTTCACCAGGATGGCCGAAGACAGGTGGTGTTTCCTGAGTGTTCTCAGGAAGAAGAGGCGCTGGTGAGCCTTCTTGGCCAAGCTGGAGGTGTTGGTGGTCCAGGACAGGTCCTCCGAAATGTGGGTCCCCAAAAACTTGAAGCTGGAGACACGTTCAACAGCTATTCCGTCTATGTGGATGGGGTCATGCGTGCCTTCTCCTTCCCTCCTGAAGTCCACGATGAGCTCTTTGGTTTTGTTGTTGTTGAGGAGCAGGTTGTTGTCCTCACACCATGTGGCCAGATGCTGTACCTCCTCCCTGTAGGCTGTCTCATCGTTGTTACTGATGAGTCCAATCACCGTGGTGTCGTCAGCAAACTTAATGATGGAGTTGGATCCATGCACAGGCCTGCAGTCGTGGGTGAAAAGGGAGTAGAGGAATGGGCTCAGCACACAGCCCTGTGGTACGCCTGTATTGAGTGAGATGGTGATGGAGTAGGTGTGTCCTGACCTAACATGCTGAGGTCTGTTGGTAAGAAAGTCCATAATCCAGTGACAAAGGGAGGTGTTAATACCCAGATCTCCAAGTTTTGTGACTAACTTGGAAGGGATTACGGTATTAAATGCTGAGCTGAAGTCAACAAACAGCATTCGTGCGTATGTGTTGCTATTGTCCAGATGTGTAAGCACAGAGTGCAGCGCCATGGAGACCTATTGCTGCGGTATGCAAACTGATGTGGGTCCAGTGTGGGTGGGAGACAGTTCTTCAGGTGTGCCAGGACCAGTCGCTCGAAGCACTTCATAACAATGGGTGTGAGTGCTACAGGGCGGTAGTCATTCAGGCATGTCGGGCTGGAGTGTTTCGGCACTGGTACGATGGAGGTGGATTTGAAGCATGTAGGTACAGTTGCCTGGGTGAGGGACAGGTTGAAAATGTCCGTAAAAATTCCAGTCAGCTGCTCCGCACATGCTCTCAGCACTCGCCCGGGAATGCCGTCTGGACCAGCAGCTTTGCGTGCGTTGATCTGGCTCAGTGCAGTGTAGACGTCTGTGGAGGAGAGTGAGAGGGGCTGGTGGTCTGCAGAGAGTCTGGTCTGGGTAGCCGTCTCCCTGTTGTCTCGGTCAAAGCGAGCATAAAAGTCATTTAGCTCGTTCAGGAAGAAGACATCTGTAGTTACCGGGATGGAGTTGCTGGGCTTGTAGTTGCTGATGACCTGGATGCCCTGCCACATGCGTCGGGGGTCGGAGTTGAAGTGTTCCTCAACCTTTAGCTTGTAGCAGTGCTTGGCCTTTTTGATGCCCCTCCTCAGGTTTGCCCTGGATGTGCTGTAGGCCTGTGCGTCACCTGTTCTGAAGGCGATGTTGCAGGCTTTCAGCAGAAGACGCACCTCCTTATTCATCCATGGCTTCTGATTTGGGTACGTGGTGATCTGTTTCTGTGTGGTAACACTGTCAGTGGTGGTTTTGATATAATCCAGCACAGAGGAGGTGTAAGTGTCGATATCCGTGTGAAGTAGCCTGTGAAGCAAACATACCCCAGTCCGTGTGTTGAAACCTGTCCTGAAGTACAGCGTCTGTCCCCGCTGGCCACACCTTGATGATTGATGTTGATGGCTTCACACGTTGGATAAGTGGAGAGTACTTAGGAATGAGAAACACATGAGTGCTGCCAGCATTGCTGCAGAGGTTAAAGAAGTGGGAGGTCAGCCTGTCAGTGCTCAGACCATATGCCGCACACTGCATCAACTCGGGCTGCATGGTCGTCATCCCAGAAGGAAGCTGACGCAACAAGAAAGCCCGCAAACAGTTTGCTGAAGACAAGCAGTCCAAGAACATGGATTACTGGAATGTCCTGTGGTCTGACGAGACCAAGATAAACTTGTTTGGCTCAGATGGTGTCCAGCATGTGTGACAGCGCCCTGGTGAGGAGTACCAAGACAACTGTCTCTTGCCTACAGTCAAGCATGGTCGTGGTAGCATCATGGTCTGGGGCTGCATGAGTGCTGCTGGCACTGAGGAGCTGCAGTTCATTGAGGAAAACATGAATTCCAACATGTACTGTGACATTCTGAAACAGAGCATGATCCCCTCCCTTCGAAAACTGGGCCGCATGGCAGTTTTCCAACATGATAACGACCCCAAACACACCTTCAAGATGACAGCTGCCTTGCTGAGGAAGCTGAAGGTAAAGGTGATGGACTAAACCCAATTGAGCACCTGTGGGGCATCCTCAATCGGAAGGTGGAGGAGTTCAAGGTGTCTAACATCCACCAGCTCCGTGATGTCATCAAGGAGGAGTGGAAGAGGATTCCAGTAGCAACCTGTGCAGCTCTGGTGAACTCCATGCCCAAGAGGGTTAAGGCAGTGCTAGATAATAATGGTTGTCACACAAAATATTGACATATAATATTGACTGTATATATACAGTGTATCACAAAAGTGAGTACACCCCTCACATTTCTGCAGATATTTAAGTATATCTTTTCATGGGACAACACTGACAAAATGACACTTTGACACAATGAAAAGTAGTCTGTGTGCAGCTTATATAACAGTGTAAATTTATTCTTCCCTCAAAATAACTCAATATACAGCCATTAATGTCTAAACCACCGGCAACAAAAGTGAGTACACCCCTAAGAGACTACACCCCTAAATGTCCAAATTGAGCACTGCTTGTCATTTTCCCTCCAAAATGTCATGCGACTTGTTAGTGTTACTAGGTCTCAGGTGTGCATAGGGAGCAGGTGTGTTCAATTTAGTAGTACAGCTCTCACACTCTCTCATACTGGTCACTGAAAGTTCCAACATGGCACCTCATGGCAAAGAACTCTCTGAGGATCTTAAAAGACGAATTGTTGCGCTACATGAAGATGGCCAAGGCTACAAGAAGATTGCCAACACCCTGAAACTGAGCTGCAGCACAGTGGCCAAGATCATCCAGCGTTTTAAAAGAGCAGGGTCCACTCAGAACAGACCTCGCGTTGGTCGTCCAAAGAAGCTGAGTGCACGTGCTCAGCGTCACATCCAACTGCTGTCTTTGAAAGATAGGCGCAGGAGTGCTGTCAGCATTGCTGCAGAGATTGAAAAGGTGGGGGGTCAGCCTGTCAGTGCTCAGACCATACGCCGCACACTACATCAAATTGGTCTGCATGGCCGTCACCCCAGAAGGAAGCCTCTTCTGAAGTCTCTACACAAGAAAGCCCACAAACAGTTTGCTGAAGACATGTCAACAAAGGACATGGATTACTGGAACCATGTCCTATGGTCTGATGAGACCAAGATTAATTTGTTTGGTTCAGATGGTCTCAAGCATGTGTGGCGGCAATCAGGTGATGAGTACAAAGATAAGTGTGTCATGCCTACAGTCAAGCATGGTGGTGGGAATGCCATGGTCTGGGGCTGCATGAGTGCAGCAGGTGTTGGGGAGTTACATTTCATTGAGGGACACATGAACTCCAATATGTACTGTGAAATACTGAAGCAGAGCATGATCCCCTCCCTCCGGAAACTGGGTCGCAGGGCAGTGTTCCAGCATGATAATGACCCCAAACACACCTCTAAGACGACCACTGCTTTATTGAAGAGGCTGAGGGTAAAGGTGATGGACTGGCCAAGCATGTCTCCAGACCTAAACCCAATAGAACATCTTTGGGGCATCCTCAAGCGGAAGGTGGAGGAGCGCAAAGTCTCGAATATCCGCCAGCTCCGTGATGTCGTCATGGAGGAGTGGAAAAGCATTCCAGTGGCAACCTGTGAAGCTCTGGTAAACTCCATGCCCAGGAGAGTTAAGGCAGTTCTGGGAAATAATGGTGGCCACACAAAATATTGACACTTCAGGAACTTTCACTAAGGGGTGTACTCACTTTTGTTGCCGGTGGTTTAGACATTAATGGCTGTATATTGAGTTATTTTGAGGGAAGAATAAATATACACTGTTATATAAGCTGCACACAGACTACTTTTCATTGTGTCAAAGTGTCATTTTGTCAGTGTTGTCCCATGAAAAGATATACTTAAATATCTGCAGAAATGTGAGGGGTGTACTCACTTTTGTGATACACTGTATATATATATATATATATATATATATATATATATATATATAGTAAAAATACTATTAGTAATATTAACGTTTTACCAATAAGTAACTTCATGTTAAAAAATACAAATTGTTTAACATTCTTTGCTAAAATATACCAAACATCTATTATGAAAACAAGTATATGAGATGTATATTAAATTTAATGAAAGTTAATTTTAACTATAATTTTACTTCATGGTAATGTATTTATTAAAAGTATAATTATAAGTATACCTATATAAGGTTGGTATTACTACATATGTCATTACAGTGCTCATAAATAAATATATTGATAAATATATTGCTAGAATCAGGTCTAGAAAGACAAAAAGTGGAAGTATATTTTTACTCTAAAATAAATATATTTAAAGTTGTTTTATAATATATATTTTAATGTACTCCAAGTGCACTTGGAATACTGATTGTGCAGTTGTGAAGTGTGCTTTAATTTCACTTTAAGTGTATGTGAAACATGGAGTTAAATACACATGCAGTAGTATACTTAAGGTAAATTTAAAAACAAGTTTATGAGAAGTATATTAAATTAAATGAAACTTAAATGTAACTAAAAGTATTTAAGATTCAAGAGTTTTATTGTCATATGCACAGAAAAACCAGCAGTTACACTGTACAATGAAATTCTTACTTTGTTCGTCCTCCAAACGTCAAAGTACTATACATAAAGACAAAAATTAAACTAACACAATAAAAAACTTAGTATAAAAACTTTTTAAATATAAACCTAAACTATAAAAAACTTTTATATACAATGAGTAAAAAATAGAGATAAAAGTAAAGGTAAGAGTAAACGTAAACTAAGGTAGTGAAAAAGGCACATAGCAGCAGTTGTTTAAGGTGCAGAAAAAAAATTGTGCAATGTTTAAGAATATAGCAGCAAGTTATTTTAAGTGACTTTTAAGTTGTTTAAGGTGCAAATATGCATATCAGCAGTCATTGGATATACAATTGTGTATTGTATTATGAGGTTTAATGTTCATGATGTAGGTTGTGTGTGTGTTAGTCCATGTTTGTTCACAAGCCTGACTGCCTGTGGGTAGAAACTGTTGGTCAGTCTTGTTGTTCTGGCCTTAATGCTTCTAAAGCGTTTGCCTGATGGCAAAAGAGTAAAGAGGTAGTTTTGGGGGTGTGTGCTGTCCTTGGTTATGTGATGGGCTCTCCTGACCACCCTGGTCTGATAAATGTCCTGTAGTGCAGGGAAGGATGCTCCAGAAATTCTTTGTGCAGTTTTTATTACACGCTGGAGTGCCTTCCTGTCCTCTGCAGTGCAGTTACCGTACCAGACTGTGATGGAGCTGGTAAGGACACTTTCGACTGTGCATCTGTAAAAGTTGCTGAGAATTTTGGTTGGCATGCCAAATTTCCTTAGCCTTCTTAGGAAGTACAGTCTCTGTTGTGACTTCTTGATGATGTGGCGTGTGTTGCAGGACCAGGTGAGATCCTCACTGATGTGCACACCCAGGAATTTGAAGGTTTTCACCTTCTCCACCACTGTTCCACCTATATACAGTGGTGTATGCTGATCTCCTCTCCTCCTGGGGTCCACAATCAGTTCCTTTGTCTTGTTTATGTTTAATGAAAGGTTATTTTTCTGACACCAGTCCACAAGATCTGCTACCTCCTTCCTGTACGCCATCTCATCCTCCCCAGTAATAAGACCAATGACGGTGGTGTCATCAGCAAACTTAATAATACTGGTGGTGTTACAGGAGGCCACACAGTCATATGTGAAGAGCGAGTACAGAAGAGGGCTCAGCACGCAGCCTTGAGGTGTCCCAATGTTAATGGTCTTTGTGCTGGATGTTCGAGTGCCAATCCTGACTGACTGAGATCGGTCAGATAGAAAATCTAGTATCCAGTTACAGAGGGTCGGTGTCAGTCCAAGGGTGTGGAGCTTTTCGGTGAGCCTGTGTGGGATGACTGTGTTGAACGCCGAGCTGTAGTCGATGAACAGCATTCTTACATACGTGTCCTTGCCTTCCAGGTGTGAAAGGGCTGTGTGCATGGCTGTGCAGATTGCATCATCAGTGGATCTGTTTTGACGATAAGCAAACTGTAGGGGGTCCAATGTGTCCGGAATAGCTGTTTGGATACGAGTCATGACTATCCTTTCAAAGCACTTCATTACGATAGGTGTGAGCGCAATGGGACGATAGTCATTCAAGCAGGTTATTGTGTTTGTCTTTGGGAGTGGAACAATGGTGGTGGTCTTAAAGCAGGAAGGAACAGAGGCTTGCATAAGAGACAGGTTGAATATGTCTGCAAACACATCCGCCAACTCTGATGAACAGACCTGTAATGCACGTCCAGGAATGCTGTCTGGACCAGTTGCCTTCCTTGGGTTTATCCTCAGAAGCGCCCTGCGCACCTCCATCACAGACACAATGAGTGATGCGTCCTGTGTGCTCTCTGTGGCTGGAACCTCTTGCAGTGGTTTGATGGTGAGGGCCTCAAAGCGCGCGTAGAACTCATTCAGCTCTTCTGTTAGTGATGGATTGCTGGTTGTAATGTCTATGTTCCTCTGCTGATAGTCTGTGATGTGTTGCAAACCTTGCCACATGCGCCGGGAGTCCGTATTGATGTAATATCCCTCCAGCTTCAGTGTGTACTGTCTCTTGGCCCCTTTGATAGCTCTACGCAGGTCATATCTGGCCCTTTTGTAGTCCTCTGCGTTGCCTGAGACAAATGCAGCTGAGCGAGCACGTAGCATGGAACGAACCTCACAGTTTATCCAGGGTTTTTGGTTGGGGTAGTTCCTGCAGTGTTTAGTGGGAACAATAGCCTCAGTGCAGTAGCTAATGTAGCCAGTCAACAGTACAGTCCTCTCTCAGAGCAGCAGTTCTAAACACGTCCCAGTCTGTGCTGTTAAAACAGTCCTGAAGTTCCAAATCAGTTTCTTCATTCCACACTTTAACAATTTTACTCACTGGTGGTGCTCGCTTGAGGAGTTGTCTGTATGCAGGGTAGAGGAACACAGAAATGTGGTCGGACTGTCCGAAGTGTGGTCGTGGTACTGCCCTGTAAGCTCCATTTACATTGCTGTAGACTTGGTCAAGCACGTTCCTCTCCCTCGTCGGAAAGCTTACATGTTGGTGATATTTGGGCAGAACACGTTTTAGGTTGCAATGGTTAAAATCGCCGGCTGCGATGAACACGGCGTCCGGGTGTGCAGTCTCTTGTTTACTGATTGTATCGTGCAGTAGTCCCAGTGCTGTAGCGGCGTTAGCTCGCGGTGGAATGTAAACAGCGATTATAAACACTGCGTTAAACTCCCTCGGCAGATAAAAGGGTCTACACTTCAGCATTAGCAGTTCTAAATCAGCTGAACAGTGTTTTTCCACAATCTGTACATCCGAGCACCAACTGTTATTAACGTACACACACACACCGCCGCCTTTGTTGTTACCCGACGCGGAGTTGCGGTCCCAGCGGTAAACAGAGTGCGTCTGCAGATGAATCGCTGAGTCCGGTGTTTTATTCGAAAGCCAGGTTTCTGTCAGAATAACAGCACAGCAGTCTCTGATCTCACGTTGTGTTGTTATCCTGGTTCTCAGCTCGTCCAGCTTGTTTTCAAGGGAGCGAACGTTAGCCAGCAACAGGCTAGGTAGCGGTGGTCGCGTAGCCCTAGCCTTTAGCCTAGCATGAAGCCCCCCTCTCTTGCCACGCTTCCGTTTTGGCCGCTCTGTTCGCCGCCTACGTCGCTCGTCCAACGCCGGTGCTGCTGGGCCACGCTGCTCGAATTCCACGGAGTGTGGATGTAAAAGAAAGTCGAAGACCGAAATGCTTAATGAAAGTTCATGGTGAACTTTACCGATATCCAGTAGTGCTTCTCTGCTATACCTAATTTGTGCGTTACTAAACTTTGTGTTTAATACAAACAAAAGAGCTAAAATAAACAAAAAATAGCGTTTGA
Source organism: Trichomycterus rosablanca (assembly GCF_030014385.1). NCBI lineage: Eukaryota > Metazoa > Chordata > Actinopteri > Siluriformes > Trichomycteridae > Trichomycterus > Trichomycterus rosablanca. Next base: position 15,063,196 of record NC_085991.1, on the reverse strand, counting down.
GTGAGGAGGTATACTTCATGGTATACTTCAAGGTATACTTCATGGTAATGTATTTATTAAGTATACTTTTTGATAACTTTTGAAAAGTATGACATATATTTTTAACATGTTTGAAATAAGTACAGACATTTGCTAGTTTATTTATTGTATACTTTGACGAATCTTAGTATATTTTAAGTACATTTAAGTACACTTTTTTTCACTAGGGATGACTGTGTTATATCTGGGTCTAGAATGAACAGCATGATTGTTGTTTTCCTAAGTACAAAAGAAAAAGCTAACAAACTAGTGGAGAACTGTGTAGTTATAAGTGGTTCACACATTAGTGTTCTTCCTCTTTCCACCCCAGCAAAAAGAATCACCATATCAAACGTACCGCCGTTCATTAAAGACGAACAACTGATAGAAGTTTTATCCAGATACGGAAAAATGGTTTCCCCAATGAAAAAGATCTCGATTGGGAGCAAATCTCCACTTTTAAAACATGTACTTTTATTTAGACGTGGTGTGTACATGGTTCTTAATGATAATAATACAAAATTGAACCTGTTTCCGTGTGGACGGTTTTGATTATACAGTATTTGCTACTACTGACACAATAACATGTCTCTCGTGTGGCAGACCTGGGCATCTTATTTGTGCATGGCCATCAAAAAATGATCTGGTTGACTCTGTCAATTAGGACACTATGGTGGCCAGGCTCCCTGAAACAGAGAGAGCTCCAGATCAAGGGAAAGAACTGAGCGTGCTGGGACATCTGAAAAACCTTATCACAGAAAGATGTGGAGGAAAATACTACCCTGAACCATGAACGTGATAAAAATCGCCAGTCAAATTAGAGAAAAAACGAATACACTAATAGAAAAAAAATAGACAGGGACACTGAGGATATTAGCAGTGATGAATATTTATGAGACTCGAGCACAAGAGAAAATCCACAAAGGATATAGGTATAGTATAGAGATCATTCTCAGCACTGCAGTGACACTGACATGGTGGTAGTGTGTTAGTGTGCGTTGTGCTGGTATGAGTGGATAAGACACAGAAATGCTGATGGAGTTTTTAAACACCTCACTGTCACTGCTGGACTGAGAATCGTCCACCAACCAAAAATATATCCAGCCAACATCACCCCATAGGCAGCGTCCTGTGACCACTGATGAAGGTCTAGATGATGACCAACTCAAACAGCAGCAATAGATGAGCGATCGTCTCTGACTTTACATCTACAAGGTAAACCAACTAGGTGGGAGTGTCCAAAAGAGTGGACAGTGAGTGATCCACTTCTGTGTCTTATCCACTCATACCAGCACAACACACACTAACACACCACCACCATGTCAGTGTCACTGCAGTGCTGAGAATCATCCACCACCTAAATAATACCTGCTCTGTGGTGGTCCTGTAGGGGTCCTGACCATTGAAGAATGGGGTGAAAGCAGGCTAAAAAAGTATGTAGAGAAACAGATGGACTACAGTCAGTAATTGTAGAACTACAAAGTGCTTCTATATGGTAAGTGAAGCTGATAAAATGGACAGTGAGTGTAGAAACAAGGAGGTGGTAAATTGGCGTAAATATCAGTTTTGTTTAAAAAAAATAAACAGACGGTGGCAGCATCCATCTACATTTCACTATAATCTAATCCAGCTTCAGATGTGAAGAGGAAGCCGAAGTAAAGTACTGTTGTTGTGGTTTTGCATTGTCTTGTTGGAAAATGCATGGACGTCCCTGGAAAAGATGTCATCTTGAAGACAGCCTATGTTGCTGTGGTTATGTTTTACTGCATTAAAGCTGCCAACACAGAAGTGTAAATTACCTTTGCCAAGGGCAGTGAGACACCCCCATACCATGATAGGACCTGCCCATTTGAACTTGTTGCTGATATCAGTGGCTTTTGTAAATGTAACTCCGGATTGTAGGGCTGGAAAAAGGTTTGCCAAAGTAATCCCTCGCCCATGAAGTGTATATGAACTATTGATGATAACGGTTCTTGATACAGTGTCGCCTGAGAGACATCACAGGTTTTCATCCTAGGCTTGAGCTATTGCTCTTTAAGCAGTAAAATTCCTCCAAATTCTGCCAACCTTACATAAATGGCCAGACAGTGGATCTTTACTGCTGTATCTTTCTTTGCAATATGCAACTCACACTGCAAATGATAGTGACAGGAAATCCAAAACACTGGAGAAAAAGCAACTGGCAGAGCCTGCTTTTGTCAAAAGAGGGAGCTATCTGTCTGTTTTACATGTTTATAGATTCAAAGCTGTTTTAAATGTTAAAGTTTCTGTTACACCAGGATTTACAATACAACATAAATAAGAAATATAACTGATGCTGTAATTGTTGAAGGTCTGTGCACTGGTGACTTTGTAAATCATTCATTCATTGCCCCTTTCACCACCACTTTATCCTATTCAGGGTTGCAATGGGTCTGATTCAGTGGGCGAAAGGTAGGAAACACCGTGGACAAGCTGCCAGTCCATCACAGGACACACCTGCCTCTCAACCAGACAAAGAGAGAACTGTCTGGGAGAGCATGGAAACTCCACACAGAAAGGACACGGACCTGGGAATCAAACCCAGGAGCTTTGATCAATGTGAGGTGATAGTGCACCATCTAAAATGCTAATGATGAATGAAGACTTTTATTCACCTGCTGTATTAACAATATTTTTATTAATAAATTACCATCAAATTTTACATCAACCTTTTCTAGTCACTAAATATTTGCACAATCAATTCTGTAAACTTCACTTTGAACCTACCAATAATCGACAGATCTAGGATCTACAATCCAAAACAAATGATCCAATAGAAATATTAGTGGCATTTAATTGTGTTTAATTACTTTAGTGGTCTGTATGCTGTTTAACTGTGTAACAACACATATCAGATGAAGGCAGAGTTGACATGAATGTAACTGGATTGGGGGTGGGGATCTAGATGTGGTTACATACAATGAAAACAACTCTATTCTACGTAGATCTGAATCTGACACTTGGTACAACAATGTTACTCCTCTTCTTCATTTTCATCATTGCTGATAATAATGGTAAGTGTTAAATAATAAGCATCATGTTTAACTGGTTCTTCACTATAACTAAACGATTGCACAACTTTTTGTTATTATTTATTATTAACTAAATGTCGTAAATTGCTAAATGATTTTATAGCAGAGGCTGCTGAGAGCATTACACCAAACCAAACCAGCGTATCTTCAGCTGAAGGCAGCAACATCACACTGTCCTGTACATATAATGGATCAGTCAATAATCTCCAGTGGTATCAACAAAAGCTTGGATCCACACCAGAGTTTCTGCTGCTGATTGTTGAAGGTATTAAAGATGTTGCTACAGCTCAAGCACCTGACCCAAGAACGTCCATGATACTCTACAATAAGCAAAAGAGAGTGGATCTGAAGATCGTCTCTGCTGCAGTATCTGACTCTGCACTGTACTACTGTGCCCTGCAGCCCACAGTGAAAGGAATTGCAGTTATGCTGTACAAAAAGCAATTTTTCAAAGAAATTAGCATGTTAACATTATCTCCAGGCTATAATGTGAATTTACTGTGTATCTCAACCATACTTTATGATGTAACTTCTAAACTTGTCCCAAACAATGTTGGTCATAAGAGGTAGTTGATATAATCACATGGGTGAGGGATTACTTTAGCAAACCATTGTTAAGCACTACAATACAGAGTTACATGCACAAATGCCACTTAAAACTTTACTGTGCAAAAAAGAAGCCTTATGTTAACCATGTCCCAAAGCGGCGTTGACTAGTCTGGGCTCGGTGGCATCTAGGATGGACCATCACACAGTATTGTGGTCAGATGAATCAGCATTCCAGGTCTTTTTTTGGAAAAAATGGATGCCGTGTGCTCTGGACCAAAGACGAAAAGAACCATTCAGACTGTTATCAGCAACAAGTTCAAAAGCCAGGGTCTGTTATGGTATGTGGAAGAAGATGGTATGGGTACTGGACTGGCCTGCCTGTAGCCCTGATGTGTCCCCAATAGAGAATGTGTGGAGAATTTTAAAACAAAAAAATGAGACGACAACCCCGTTCTTTCTTTGGCTCTCGTGGAGACAGGACGCACTTTTCCCTCCTCCCTTATCTACCCTGCTTGGCTTCTCCTGTATCGTCTTGTCTCGTCACTCTGCTCTACAGAGATTTTTCTCAGCACTGCTCTTCAAAGAACAAATTATGGAATTGGTTAAATGGTCTCTGAATGCTATTGACACCATCTTCTCATCGAGAAGTTCGGGTTCGGGGGAACCCATATGCCCCGACGGAACGCAGATGGCAGGATACGCGATGGACTCAGTCGTGTGCTTGGCACCTCTTTCGTTGGAGGACATCGAGGATGTTTATCTATTTGGAACTTTGTTCGTGGGGTTCGCGCTGATTGGATTAGGTGGTACCCTGCTGTATCGGGAAATTAAAAGAGTTGGGTCAGTTGTCAAAGGTCCCCAGAAACCGCCCAACCTGATTGAGATGGTGTGTAGAGCCGTGGGAACTCAGACTATGAATTTGAGTCGGAGTATGGATACCATCTTGGACAGAATAGCGGCTTTGCGAAATGAGATGAACCAGAGATGCATTAATTCTGACAGTCTGTGTTAAATTTTGCCTCAGACAAAACAAGAAGTCATTTCTGCTTCTGGCTCCCCTGTTATCAGCAACGGCCTTGTTGATAAGTAAATACCTCCGGAAGATCTGCTGCTACGTACCTACCCCCCTCACTGACTGTTTTTCATTCTGGCCAGTAAGAGCTGAAAAACAGCCATTTTATCGCGAACTTGTACAGACTTTTCCTTCTTGCTGCAGAATGGGAACTGACAGAAACTCTTTCCTTACCCAAACCAACGTCTCCACTCTTAGCTTCATCCCACCACTATGGTTGGACGGGTCTGCAGCGCGCGCTGTCATAGCTGCGAATCGCCAGATGGCTGCCTCCTGTAGTGGTTACTTTTCATCATCCCCATATCCCTACCTGTGGCTGGTTGTGTGATTATGTTATGTTATGTTTATATGTGCTTGTGTGCTGTTGGGGCTTTTTTTCATGTTATCACAGTGTGCTCCTATCTGAGAGCACAATCTGGTTGCTGGGTTTTTTTTTATCCCCTCATCCTAATGTGTTTATTATTTCTTGTTTCTTATCTTAAAAAGCATTTCACTGCTAGTTGTACTTGTATGACTATGTATGTGACAATAAATTGAATTGAATTGAATTGTACTGTTGCACATCTTAAGACGTGTTTGCAGGAAGAATGAGACAAAATAAAAGCTGAAACACTAAATCACTTGGTATCCTCGGTGCCGAAACGTCTTTTAAGTGTGGTGAAAAGGAATGACAACATTGCTTTATTGTCCCAACTTTTTTGAAATGTGTTGCAGGCCTGAAATGCAGGAATGGATGTTTATTAATAAATATAATGAAGTTGAGCAGATAAAAAATGAAATATCTCAGGTTCATCCTGTCTGCAATCAAATAGAAGTAAAAGTAAATGTAAGAAACTCTGTGTTTTTTTATTATATGCATTTTCTGATTTGGGGTTGTGTATATACTGTATATACACACACATTTACGCACACATGTACACACACACACACAAATACAACAATCTATTTGGGGTTTGGTGAGTAATATTAACTTCAGTTAAATTTACAGTAGAAATGCTTTGGTGTGTGTGTGTGTGATCTCTGGGGGTGTCTACATACTTTTGGCTATACAGATCTACACTGGGCGTGTCCACATCTGAAGTGAATGTTAAAGACACTGAGTGGTGCTGTGATCATCAGCTCTGCTCTCAGCTCCAGCACACACTGTGACATCATGATGATGTCACAACATTCTACAAGCTCTAATCTGAGCTCCTGTGCTGGTGCTGCTTCACTTTGAGATGGAGCATCGAAGCAGCAGCAGCTAAAATGTTCTGGTTTAAGAAGTTGTGGTGTTGTAGCGCCCCGTCTGAGGATGAGGAGCCGCACAAACCCAAACCTGAGAAGAAGGAGAAGAAGAAGAAATGGTGGCGGAGACTCAAAAAGAAAGAGCGGCCAGAGGAGATGAACGTGGAGGAACATCAGATCATGGGAAATGAGGAGAACGCAGGGATGAGTACACAGGTTCTACCGGACCAAGGGCAGGAACCAGAGGTACAGGTGATAGAAATGGAAGAGAAGAAGCAGGTGGAGCAGAGCATGGAGGAGAAGAACCCAGAGGAGCAGAACCCGGTTATAGAAGAGATTGAAGGTACATCTTGAAGGAGTTTTATGAGCTGTGTGGTGTTTAATCCATCATGGTGCTGAATCAGGTTTCATTTATCCAGCAGATCCACTTGAGGCTGTTCTGGAGAAGATCTTCAGGTCCTCATCTGATGAAGTGGTGCAGCAGCAGAACGTCCAGGATGAGCACGCTCTGATTGCTCCCACATTTATAACCCAACCTGAAGAGTGTGGGAGACTGATGGAGACCACAGTGGAGAATCAAGGTGGGTTATTTTCAGATCTAGATCTTCATCCTAGTGAGCAGATGAAGGCTGGAGTGTTGCTGTAACGTGTTTGTGTGTGTGTTGTGTAGGCGTGTCCGTGCCCGCCGGTGCTCCCGTGCCCGTGTCCTTCAGCATGTAGCTTCAGGTTTGTTTGTTTTTTTATTTGTCATTTTTTTTATTTCAAAGAGTTAATTACTTTTCTTGTACACTTTACTCTTTGCCTTGTTAGTCAACAAAATACATTTCCACTGCTTGATGCTGTTATTTCTTATTGTATTCTATTGAATGTTTGTGCTATTGTTACTGGTCACAATGGGACTTAATCTTCCCAGCTCCAGGGCGCTGTACAATGGCTGACCCTGCGCTCTGACCCTGACTTCCAAAGCAGCGGTGATATGCAAAAGAAGAATTTTATTGTACTGTTCCCGGGTCCATATGTAAATATGACATATAAAGGTGTTCCATCAATATCTTCTCAACTACAGTATCTGACTGTGCATTGTACTACTGCACCCTGCAGCTCACAGTGCCACACTTTACAAAAACACAACTTTGACAGCACCTGCTTTCCTCAAAAGAGGGAGCTATTTGTCTGTTTATAGTTAATCTCTAATACACCAAAATGACAAGCTGTTAAAGTCCCAAGTTTTTGTAACACCAGTTGTCCAAATATACAGTACAATACAATAATAAATAGAGATAAAAATTATTGTTTACATGTACAGCATTTATCAGACACTTTTATCTAAAGGTACTTACAATTGTGGCCATATACATTATACAATGCAAGCGATTGTTGGTTAAGGGCTTTGTTTAAGGGCCCAACAGTGGCAACCTCACAGCAGTGAGGTTTAAATCCCTTCAATTACTTCAAATTACTCATCCAGCATCTTAACAACTAATGTACCTCTGCCCCTGTTTACATCGATTGCCATTTTAGCTGAGTTAGTTAAGGTCTATATTCTGGGAAGGTAGTAAATAAAAAGAAGATTCAATTAATCATCAGCATGATTATGAATAAAGCTATAACACAATAAAGAGCAGCATTTGAATCTACATGCTACTGAATAATCAGACTTTTACTACACCACTGTATTAACCACAGTACCTTTTTAACTACCTGGACCAGTTGCCTTCCTTGGGTTTATCCTCAGAAGCGCCCTGCGCACCTCCATCACAGACACAATGAGTGATGCGTCCTGTGTGCTCTCTGTGGCTGGAACCTCTTGCAGTGGTTTGATGGTGAGGGCCTCAAAGCGCGCGTAGAACTCATTCAGCTCTTCTGTTAGTGATGGATTGCTGGTTGTAATGTCTATGTTCCTCTGCTGATAGTCTGTGATGTGTTGCAAACCTTGCCACATGCGCCGGGAGTCCGTATTGATGTAATATCCCTCCAGCTTCAGTGTGTACTGTCTCTTGGCCCCTTTGATAGCTCTACGCAGGTCATATCTGGCCCTTTTGTAGTCCTCTGCGTTGCCTGAGACAAATGCAGCTGAGCGAGCACGTAGCATGGAACGAACCTCACAGTTTATCCAGGGTTTTTGGTTGGGGTAGTTCCTGCAGTGTTTAGTGGGAACAATAGCCTCAGTGCAGTAGCTAATGTAGCCAGTCAACAGTACAGTCCTCTCTCAGAGCAGCAGTTCTAAACACGTCCCAGTCTGTGCTGTTAAAACAGTCCTGAAGTTCCAAATCAGTTTCTTCATTCCACACTTTAACAATTTTACTCACTGGTGGTGCTCGCTTGAGGAGTTGTCTGTATGCAGGGTAGAGGAACACAGAAATGTGGTCGGACTGTCCGAAGTGTGGTCGTGGTACTGCCCTGTAAGCTCCATTTACATTGCTGTAGACTTGGTCAAGCACGTTCCTCTCCCTCGTCGGAAAGCTTACATGTTGGTGATATTTGGGCAGAACACGTTTTAGGTTGCAATGGTTAAAATCGCCGGCTGCGATGAACACGGCGTCCGGGTGTGCAGTCTCTTGTTTACTGATTGTATCGTGCAGTAGTCCCAGTGCTGTAGCGGCGTTAGCTCGCGGTGGAATGTAAACAGCGATTATAAACACTGCGTTAAACTCCCTCGGCAGATAAAAGGGTCTACACTTCAGCATTAGCAGTTCTAAATCAGCTGAACAGTGTTTTTCCACAATCTGTACATCCGAGCACCAACTGTTATTAACGTACACACACACACCGCCGCCTTTGTTGTTACCCGACGCGGAGTTGCGGTCCCAGCGGTAAACAGAGTGCGTCTGCAGATGAATCGCTGAGTCCGGTGTTTTATTCGAAAGCCAGGTTTCTGTCAGAATAACAGCACAGCAGTCTCTGATCTCACGTTGTGTTGTTATCCTGGTTCTCAGCTCGTCCAGCTTGTTTTCAAGGGAGCGAACGTTAGCCAGCAACAGGCTAGGTAGCGGTGGTCGCGTAGCCCTAGCCTTTAGCCTAGCATGAAGCCCCCCTCTCTTGCCACGCTTCCGTTTTGGCCGCTCTGTTCGCCGCCTACGTCGCTCGTCCAACGCCGGTGCTGCTGGGCCACGCTGCTCGAATTCCACGGAGTGTGGATGTAAAAGAAAGTCGAAGACCGAAATGCTTAATGAAAGTTCATGGTGAACTTTACCGATATCCAGTAGTGCTTCTCTGCTATACCTAATTTGTGCGTTACTAAACTTTGTGTTTAATACAAACAAAAGAGCTAAAATAAACAAAAAATAGCGTTTGAGTGAGGAGGTATACTTCATGGTATACTTCAAGGTATACTTCATGGTAATGTATTTATTAAGTATACTTTTTGATAACTTTTGAAAAGTATGACATATATTTTTAACATGTTTGAAATAAGTACAGACATTTGCTAGTTTATTTATTGTATACTTTGACGAATCTTAGTATATTTTAAGTACATTTAAGTACACTTTTTTTCACTAGGGATGACTGTGTTATATCTGGGTCTAGAATGAACAGCATGATTGTTGTTTTCCTAAGTACAAAAGAAAAAGCTAACAAACTAGTGGAGAACTGTGTAGTTATAAGTGGTTCACACATTAGTGTTCTTCCTCTTTCCACCCCAGCAAAAAGAATCACCATATCAAACGTACCGCCGTTCATTAAAGACGAACAACTGATAGAAGTTTTATCCAGATACGGAAAAATGGTTTCCCCAATGAAAAAGATCTCGATTGGGAGCAAATCTCCACTTTTAAAACATGTACTTTTATTTAGACGTGGTGTGTACATGGTTCTTAATGATAATAATACAAAATTGAACCTGTTTCCGTGTGGACGGTTTTGATTATACAGTATTTGCTACTACTGACACAATAACATGTCTCTCGTGTGGCAGACCTGGGCATCTTATTTGTGCATGGCCATCAAAAAATGATCTGGTTGACTCTGTCAATTAGGACACTATGGTGGCCAGGCTCCCTGAAACAGAGAGAGCTCCAGATCAAGGGAAAGAACTGAGCGTGCTGGGACATCTGAAAAACCTTATCACAGAAAGATGTGGAGGAAAATACTACCCTGAACCATGAACGTGATAAAAATCGCCAGTCAAATTAGAGAAAAAACGAATACACTAATAGAAAAAAAATAGACAGGGACACTGAGGATATTAGCAGTGATGAATATTTATGAGACTCGAGCACAAGAGAAAATCCACAAAGGATATAGGTATAGTATAGAGATCATTCTCAGCACTGCAGTGACACTGACATGGTGGTAGTGTGTTAGTGTGCGTTGTGCTGGTATGAGTGGATAAGACACAGAAATGCTGATGGAGTTTTTAAACACCTCACTGTCACTGCTGGACTGAGAATCGTCCACCAACCAAAAATATATCCAGCCAACATCACCCCATAGGCAGCGTCCTGTGACCACTGATGAAGGTCTAGATGATGACCAACTCAAACAGCAGCAATAGATGAGCGATCGTCTCTGACTTTACATCTACAAGGTAAACCAACTAGGTGGGAGTGTCCAAAAGAGTGGACAGTGAGTGATCCACTTCTGTGTCTTATCCACTCATACCAGCACAACACACACTAACACACCACCACCATGTCAGTGTCACTGCAGTGCTGAGAATCATCCACCACCTAAATAATACCTGCTCTGTGGTGGTCCTGTAGGGGTCCTGACCATTGAAGAATGGGGTGAAAGCAGGCTAAAAAAGTATGTAGAGAAACAGATGGACTACAGTCAGTAATTGTAGAACTACAAAGTGCTTCTATATGGTAAGTGAAGCTGATAAAATGGACAGTGAGTGTAGAAACAAGGAGGTGGTAAATTGGCGTAAATATCAGTTTTGTTTAAAAAAAATAAACAGACGGTGGCAGCATCCATCTACATTTCACTATAATCTAATCCAGCTTCAGATGTGAAGAGGAAGCCGAAGTAAAGTACTGTTGTTGTGGTTTTGCATTGTCTTGTTGGAAAATGCATGGACGTCCCTGGAAAAGATGTCATCTTGAAGACAGCCTATGTTGCTGTGGTTATGTTTTACTGCATTAAAGCTGCCAACACAGAAGTGTAAATTACCTTTGCCAAGGGCAGTGAGACACCCCCATACCATGATAGGACCTGCCCATTTGAACTTGTTGCTGATATCAGTGGCTTTTGTAAATGTAACTCCGGATTGTAGGGCTGGAAAAAGGTTTGCCAAAGTAATCCCTCGCCCATGAAGTGTATATGAACTATTGATGATAACGGTTCTTGATACAGTGTCGCCTGAGAGACATCACAGGTTTTCATCCTAGGCTTGAGCTATTGCTCTTTAAGCAGTAAAATTCCTCCAAATTCTGCCAACCTTACATAAATGGCCAGACAGTGGATCTTTACTGCTGTATCTTTCTTTGCAATATGCAACTCACACTGCAAATGATAGTGACAGGAAATCCAAAACACTGGAGAAAAAGCAACTGGCAGAGCCTGCTTTTGTCAAAAGAGGGAGCTATCTGTCTGTTTTACATGTTTATAGATTCAAAGCTGTTTTAAATGTTAAAGTTTCTGTTACACCAGGATTTACAATACAACATAAATAAGAAATATAACTGATGCTGTAATTGTTGAAGGTCTGTGCACTGGTGACTTTGTAAATCATTCATTCATTGCCCCTTTCACCACCACTTTATCCTATTCAGGGTTGCAATGGGTCTGATTCAGTGGGCGAAAGGTAGGAAACACCGTGGACAAGCTGCCAGTCCATCACAGGACACACCTGCCTCTCAACCAGACAAAGAGAGAACTGTCTGGGAGAGCATGGAAACTCCACACAGAAAGGACACGGACCTGGGAATCAAACCCAGGAGCTTTGATCAATGTGAGGTGATAGTGCACCATCTAAAATGCTAATGATGAATGAAGACTTTTATTCACCTGCTGTATTAACAATATTTTTATTAATAAATTACCATCAAATTTTACATCAACCTTTTCTAGTCACTAAATATTTGCACAATCAATTCTGTAAACTTCACTTTGAACCTACCAATAATCGACAGATCTAGGATCTACAATCCAAAACAAATGATCCAATAGAAATATTAGTGGCATTTAATTGTGTTTAATTACTTTAGTGGTCTGTATGCTGTTTAACTGTGTAACAACACATATCAGATGAAGGCAGAGTTGACATGAATGTAACTGGATTGGGGGTGGGGATCTAGATGTGGTTACATACAATGAAAACAACTCTATTCTACGTAGATCTGAATCTGACACTTGGTACAACAATGTTACTCCTCTTCTTCATTTTCATCATTGCTGATAATAATGGTAAGTGTTAAATAATAAGCATCATGTTTAACTGGTTCTTCACTATAACTAAACGATTGCACAACTTTTTGTTATTATTTATTATTAACTAAATGTCGTAAATTGCTAAATGATTTTATAGCAGAGGCTGCTGAGAGCATTACACCAAACCAAACCAGCGTATCTTCAGCTGAAGGCAGCAACATCACACTGTCCTGTACATATAATGGATCAGTCAATAATCTCCAGTGGTATCAACAAAAGCTTGGATCCACACCAGAGTTTCTGCTGCTGATTGTTGAAGGTATTAAAGATGTTGCTACAGCTCAAGCACCTGACCCAAGAACGTCCATGATACTCTACAATAAGCAAAAGAGAGTGGATCTGAAGATCGTCTCTGCTGCAGTATCTGACTCTGCACTGTACTACTGTGCCCTGCAGCCCACAGTGAAAGGAATTGCAGTTATGCTGTACAAAAAGCAATTTTTCAAAGAAATTAGCATGTTAACATTATCTCCAGGCTATAATGTGAATTTACTGTGTATCTCAACCATACTTTATGATGTAACTTCTAAACTTGTCCCAAACAATGTTGGTCATAAGAGGTAGTTGATATAATCACATGGGTGAGGGATTACTTTAGCAAACCATTGTTAAGCACTACAATACAGAGTTACATGCACAAATGCCACTTAAAACTTTACTGTGCAAAAAAGAAGCCTTATGTTAACCATGTCCCAAAGCGGCGTTGACTAGTCTGGGCTCGGTGGCATCTAGGATGGACCATCACACAGTATTGTGGTCAGATGAATCAGCATTCCAGGTCTTTTTTTGGAAAAAATGGATGCCGTGTGCTCTGGACCAAAGACGAAAAGAACCATTCAGACTGTTATCAGCAACAAGTTCAAAAGCCAGGGTCTGTTATGGTATGTGGAAGAAGATGGTATGGGTACTGGACTGGCCTGCCTGTAGCCCTGATGTGTCCCCAATAGAGAATGTGTGGAGAATTTTAAAACAAAAAAATGAGACGACAACCCCGTTCTTTCTTTGGCTCTCGTGGAGACAGGACGCACTTTTCCCTCCTCCCTTATCTACCCTGCTTGGCTTCTCCTGTATCGTCTTGTCTCGTCACTCTGCTCTACAGAGATTTTTCTCAGCACTGCTCTTCAAAGAACAAATTATGGAATTGGTTAAATGGTCTCTGAATGCTATTGACACCATCTTCTCATCGAGAAGTTCGGGTTCGGGGGAACCCATATGCCCCGACGGAACGCAGATGGCAGGATACGCGATGGACTCAGTCGTGTGCTTGGCACCTCTTTCGTTGGAGGACATCGAGGATGTTTATCTATTTGGAACTTTGTTCGTGGGGTTCGCGCTGATTGGATTAGGTGGTACCCTGCTGTATCGGGAAATTAAAAGAGTTGGGTCAGTTGTCAAAGGTCCCCAGAAACCGCCCAACCTGATTGAGATGGTGTGTAGAGCCGTGGGAACTCAGACTATGAATTTGAGTCGGAGTATGGATACCATCTTGGACAGAATAGCGGCTTTGCGAAATGAGATGAACCAGAGATGCATTAATTCTGACAGTCTGTGTTAAATTTTGCCTCAGACAAAACAAGAAGTCATTTCTGCTTCTGGCTCCCCTGTTATCAGCAACGGCCTTGTTGATAAGTAAATACCTCCGGAAGATCTGCTGCTACGTACCTACCCCCCTCACTGACTGTTTTTCATTCTGGCCAGTAAGAGCTGAAAAACAGCCATTTTATCGCGAACTTGTACAGACTTTTCCTTCTTGCTGCAGAATGGGAACTGACAGAAACTCTTTCCTTACCCAAACCAACGTCTCCACTCTTAGCTTCATCCCACCACTATGGTTGGACGGGTCTGCAGCGCGCGCTGTCATAGCTGCGAATCGCCAGATGGCTGCCTCCTGTAGTGGTTACTTTTCATCATCCCCATATCCCTACCTGTGGCTGGTTGTGTGATTATGTTATGTTATGTTTATATGTGCTTGTGTGCTGTTGGGGCTTTTTTTCATGTTATCACAGTGTGCTCCTATCTGAGAGCACAATCTGGTTGCTGGGTTTTTTTTTATCCCCTCATCCTAATGTGTTTATTATTTCTTGTTTCTTATCTTAAAAAGCATTTCACTGCTAGTTGTACTTGTATGACTATGTATGTGACAATAAATTGAATTGAATTGAATTGTACTGTTGCACATCTTAAGACGTGTTTGCAGGAAGAATGAGACAAAATAAAAGCTGAAACACTAAATCACTTGGTATCCTCGGTGCCGAAACGTCTTTTAAGTGTGGTGAAAAGGAATGACAACATTGCTTTATTGTCCCAACTTTTTTGAAATGTGTTGCAGGCCTGAAATGCAGGAATGGATGTTTATTAATAAATATAATGAAGTTGAGCAGATAAAAAATGAAATATCTCAGGTTCATCCTGTCTGCAATCAAATAGAAGTAAAAGTAAATGTAAGAAACTCTGTGTTTTTTTATTATATGCATTTTCTGATTTGGGGTTGTGTATATACTGTATATACACACACATTTACGCACACATGTACACACACACACACAAATACAACAATCTATTTGGGGTTTGGTGAGTAATATTAACTTCAGTTAAATTTACAGTAGAAATGCTTTGGTGTGTGTGTGTGTGATCTCTGGGGGTGTCTACATACTTTTGGCTATACAGATCTACACTGGGCGTGTCCACATCTGAAGTGAATGTTAAAGACACTGAGTGGTGCTGTGATCATCAGCTCTGCTCTCAGCTCCAGCACACACTGTGACATCATGATGATGTCACAACATTCTACAAGCTCTAATCTGAGCTCCTGTGCTGGTGCTGCTTCACTTTGAGATGGAGCATCGAAGCAGCAGCAGCTAAAATGTTCTGGTTTAAGAAGTTGTGGTGTTGTAGCGCCCCGTCTGAGGATGAGGAGCCGCACAAACCCAAACCTGAGAAGAAGGAGAAGAAGAAGAAATGGTGGCGGAGACTCAAAAAGAAAGAGCGGCCAGAGGAGATGAACGTGGAGGAACATCAGATCATGGGAAATGAGGAGAACGCAGGGATGAGTACACAGGTTCTACCGGACCAAGGGCAGGAACCAGAGGTACAGGTGATAGAAATGGAAGAGAAGAAGCAGGTGGAGCAGAGCATGGAGGAGAAGAACCCAGAGGAGCAGAACCCGGTTATAGAAGAGATTGAAGGTACATCTTGAAGGAGTTTTATGAGCTGTGTGGTGTTTAATCCATCATGGTGCTGAATCAGGTTTCATTTATCCAGCAGATCCACTTGAGGCTGTTCTGGAGAAGATCTTCAGGTCCTCATCTGATGAAGTGGTGCAGCAGCAGAACGTCCAGGATGAGCACGCTCTGATTGCTCCCACATTTATAACCCAACCTGAAGAGTGTGGGAGACTGATGGAGACCACAGTGGAGAATCAAGGTGGGTTATTTTCAGATCTAGATCTTCATCCTAGTGAGCAGATGAAGGCTGGAGTGTTGCTGTAACGTGTTTGTGTGTGTGTTGTGTAGGCGTGTCCGTGCCCGCCGGTGCTCCCGTGCCCGTGTCCTTCAGCATGTAGCTTCAGGTTTGTTTGTTTTTTTATTTGTCATTTTTTTTATTTCAAAGAGTTAATTACTTTTCTTGTACACTTTACTCTTTGCCTTGTTAGTCAACAAAATACATTTCCACTGCTTGATGCTGTTATTTCTTATTGTATTCTATTGAATGTTTGTGCTATTGTTACTGGTCACAATGGGACTTAATCTTCCCAGCTCCAGGGCGCTGTACAATGGCTGACCCTGCGCTCTGACCCTGACTTCCAAAGCAGCGGTGATATGCAAAAGAAGAATTTTATTGTACTGTTCCCGGGTCCATATGTAAATATGACATATAAAGGTGTTCCATCAATATCTTCTCAACTACAGTATCTGACTGTGCATTGTACTACTGCACCCTGCAGCTCACAGTGCCACACTTTACAAAAACACAACTTTGACAGCACCTGCTTTCCTCAAAAGAGGGAGCTATTTGTCTGTTTATAGTTAATCTCTAATACACCAAAATGACAAGCTGTTAAAGTCCCAAGTTTTTGTAACACCAGTTGTCCAAATATACAGTACAATACAATAATAAATAGAGATAAAAATTATTGTTTACATGTACAGCATTTATCAGACACTTTTATCTAAAGGTACTTACAATTGTGGCCATATACATTATACAATGCAAGCGATTGTTGGTTAAGGGCTTTGTTTAAGGGCCCAACAGTGGCAACCTCACAGCAGTGAGGTTTAAATCCCTTCAATTACTTCAAATTACTCATCCAGCATCTTAACAACTAATGTACCTCTGCCCCTGTTTACATCGATTGCCATTTTAGCTGAGTTAGTTAAGGTCTATATTCTGGGAAGGTAGTAAATAAAAAGAAGATTCAATTAATCATCAGCATGATTATGAATAAAGCTATAACACAATAAAGAGCAGCATTTGAATCTACATGCTACTGAATAATCAGACTTTTACTACACCACTGTATTAACCACAGTACCTTTTTAACTACCACTTAAACATTAAACTACCATTAAACTCACACCTGTAAACATACATCTTATACCAGTCATCTAGAGATTCAGAATCAATAAAATAAAACTAACAGATGGATGGATAGATCGATGAATGAATTTAGTGTTTCAGTAATGTGCCAATAGAAATATTAGTATCATCTGAATGCTGTTGAAGTGTAGTAACAAACACATCATAAACTGCAGCTATACTTTATTATCTACATAAAGTTTTTGTGTTTATTTATATACAGTACAATGGTTTATTAGTCTATCTTCACAACATCAGATAAAGGTTGACATGAGTTGACATGGATGTAACTGGATTGGGGGTGGGGAGCCAGATGTGGTTACATACAGCAGAGACACTTTCAACTCTGGATGCCAGATCTGAATCAGACACTCAGCACAATGATGTTCCTCCTCTTCTTCATTTTCATTATTGTTGATGATAATGGTAAGTGATATACAACAGGCATCATATTTAAATATGTTTGTATTAATTTTCTACTATTAGAAGCATAAATTTTATATTTAGAAAAATGTGTTTAATATGATATTAACTAAATGTTATAAATTGTTATAATGTTTTATATCAGAAGCTGCTGAGAGCATTAGACCAGATCAAACCAGCTATTCTTCAACTGAAGGAAGCAGCATCACACTGTCCTGTACATATGATGGATCAGTTCGTAGTCTTTACTGGTATCAACAAAAACTTGGATCAAAACCAGAATTTTTGCAGCTGATTGTTGACGGTAGTGAAGATGTTAAAACGGCTCAAATGTCTGACCCAAGAATCTCAATGAAACGCTACAAAACCAAAACAAAAATGGAACTGGAGATCATCTCTGCTGCAGTATCTGATTCTGCACTGTACTACTGCGCCCTGCAGCCCACAGTGACAGGAAATCCAGCTATACTGTACAAAAACCTGTTATCAGAGGAGGGAGCTATTGTCATGTTTACATTTTATCACTTGCTGCTTCTTGTATCAAAAGTCTGTTTATCTAATAAACAATCAGTGTTTTAGCTCAGTGGTCCTTAAATGATTTTGTCTCATTCTTCCTGCAGACACTTCTGAAGGTGTATAACAGCACAGGATGTTCATTATCTGCACATTTGATATTGGGAAGGTTAGGACTACAGACAGGCTGCATGGACGTCCCTGCAAAAGATGTCCTCTTAAAGTACGCAAGTGTGTACGCAAGATGGTGCCGGTGTGGTTGGCTAGCAGTCAGTGTCTCCTACCTGTTGTGTATATGGTGGTATTGTTGGTCTGTGTTTCCGTCTGTGATGCATCCACTCGTTTGGTGTATGACCATCAAAGTCTTATCAAAATACGTTCCACGCTTATGGATTTACAGAACTGTCAACAAGAGAATTTACATCCTGAGTTTATTGCCTTGTCCCCTGTGTGTGTCCCGTGTTTGCCTTGGTGCCGGCGGGAAAGGTGCCGCAGGAGGCACGGAAAACACAGCGGAGTCTGGCTTAAGATTAGGACACAGATCAGGGATTCAGCAAGGTCCCGATCTACTAACTTTGCACCTGATTTTGTCCACCACTACACACTGGAATTTAAACCTGTTTATCTCAGGTGTGTTCAGCCTGACATATCGGCGCTCAGCTGGCCTGACCGAGTACGCCCACTTCGCCGTAGAAGAGAGGGAGCGGTACTCGCAAACCTACGAGAACTCGGCCCGGAACCGAGCTCGGCCGCTGTGTACACCCCGATGAAAATGGCACTGGCCAATGTGAGATCGCTCACAAACAAAACTTTTATCCTGAAAGATTTCTTCTTAAATCATCAGTTGGATTTTATATTTTTAACTGAGACATGGCTCAGTGTGGATGAATTTAGCCCTCTACTGGAACTGTGCCCTCCGGACTGTTCTTTTTTAAGCTGTCCAAGAGCCACTGGAAGAGGAGGGGGTGTGGCTGTGGTTTTTAATATTCGATTTAATGTGAAGCTCTTTCAGTCGAACATTTTACTAGTTTTGAAGTGCAGCTTATAAAACTGGATTGTAGTAATCCTCTTATTTGTGCTCTTATATATAGGCCACCTAAAGTGGTTGGTAATTTTATCAATGAATTTTCTAACTTTTTGGCTTGGATTATACCTACTGCACACAGACTTTTAATTCTGGGGGATTTTAATATTCATGTCTGTTGCCCAAACAAACCTATGGTCAGTGAATTTATGCACCTAATAGAATCTTTTAACCTTGTACAATCAATCAGTGGTCCCACTCATAGTCTCGGTCATACTCTTGATCTTGTTTTATCTTATGGTTTTTCTATTAATGATACTGTAATCGAGGATGTTGGGTTTTCTGATCATAAATCAGTATTTTTTAATATCACATTGCCAATGCAAGCCACCGGCACCAGAGCTACAAGTTGTCGTTATCGGCCTATAAACTCTGCTACGGCAAGCATTTTTTCAGACTCTTTTCTTAAGATGTCCCCACTAGGGTGCAATGTGCTTCCTTTATCTAATTCAACTGCTGATGATTTGGTCACCATGTTTAACTCCACCTGCTCATCCATCCTTGACTCTGTGGCTCCCTTTACAACCAGGCGGGCTAAGGGTAAACCCATTTAGCCATGGGTAAATGATAATATCCGCATCCTTAGAAAAGAGTGTCGGAAAGCAGAGCGGAAATGGAAGAAAGACAGGCTTCAGGTATCTTTTGAGATTTTAAAGAGCTGCCTGTTTGCTTTTCAAGAAGCTACTAAGCTGGCTAGAGAAAGCTATTTTTCAAATATTATATCTAGGCACAGTAACAAACCCAGAGTTTTATTTACTACCATTAACTCTGTTCTAAATCCACCTATTTGTTACCCTGTCGAGTCCTCTAAAATTTGTGAGGATTTTCTGCCGTTTTTCATGGGGAAAATTGAGACAATCAAATTAAGTATAACACCCTCTAACAATGACCCCCATTCAAATCTGGGGTGTTTGCACAGCTTCTATCTTTTTGAGCCCATCTCTCTTTCTGCATTGAAAGATGTGGTTTTTTGCATGAAACCCACAACCTCCCCTGGTGATATTATCCCCACTTCCCTCCTTATGGAAACATTTGATACAATTGGTCCTACTCTGTTGACTATAATAAATGCCTGTCTATCTTCTGGTACTGTTCCTGCATGTTTTAAGCATGCTGCTGTGCAGCCCTTACTTAAAAAACATAATCTTAATATTTCTATACTTAATAATTATCGACCAATCTCAAAACTACCCTTCCTTTCTAAAGTATTGGAGAAAGTGGTGCTTTCACAGATGTGGGCTCATTTGACAAAAAATTACAATTTTTCAGTCTGGTTTTAAACCTTTTCATAGTACAGAATCAGCCCTCCTAAAGGTGACTAATGACCTGCTGCTTGCAGCAGATGCAGGAAAGTGTGCTATTTTAGTCTTATTGGACCTTACCGCCGCTTTTGATACTGTTGACCACAATTTGCTCATTCAACGTCTTGAGCATGTGGTTGGCCTCAGGGGGGCAGCGCTGAGTTGGTTTAAGTCTTATCTTTGCGATAGGACCTTCTCAGTACATGTCGGTAATTTATTTTCTTCTATTTCTACCATTGGCTGTGGAGTTCCTCAAGGATTTATCCTGGGGCCGGTACTGTTTGCTTTATATATGCTTCCTTTGGGGAAAATCATTAGGAAGTATGGTATTCAATTTCATTGTTATGCCGACGACACCCAGCTGTACCTTCCCCTGCGTTTAACCGATTTGTGCTTTTTTAAATGCCTGAAGGAATGTTTGAACGAGATTAAGTGTTGGTTAGCAAATAGTTTTCTTCAACTGAATGAAGATACAACAGAAATTATTCTCTTTGGCTCTCCCAAATATACAGATCCTTTAATAAAAAACATTGGGGAACTGTCACACTATGTAAAAAATCACAGGTAAAGAATCTTGGGGTAATATCTGATCCTGACCTGAAATTCAATAAACAAATTAACTCTGTTGTTAGAAGCAGCTTTTTTCACCTTAGATCAATTGCTAAGATCAAATCATTTTTGTCACCACAAGACCTGGAAAAGGTAATGCATGCCCTTATTTCATGTTGCCTAGACTACTGTAACAGTTTGTATATGGGTATAAGTAAGTCCTCCTTAGCTCGGTTACAGCTAGTCCAAAATGCAGCGGCACGTCTGCTCACAGGCACAAAGAAGAGTGACCACATTACCCCTGTCCTGGCATCTCTCCTTTGGCTTCCTGTAAGCTACAGGATCCAATTTAAAGTTCTTCTATTTGTTTTTAAGTCCCTATATGGATTGGCGCCATCTTACATAAAAGACTTGCTCCAATTCTATCCTTCTCCTAGATCACTTAGGTCATCTGATCAATTGCTCTTGGCTGTGCCACGGTCACGGCTGAAGCTCAAAGGTGATCGAGCCTTTGCAGTTGCTGCTCCGAGATTGTGGAACAGTCTACCTTTGGACATCAGGGCCTGCTTCCTCCATTTCTGTTTTTAAATCTAGATTAAAAACGCACTTCTTCCGACTAGCGTTTCCTGGATGAGTGTCATGGTCAGCGTTTTCTGTTGTTTCACTGCTTTAAACTTTGTGATGCTTTTTATATATGTGTTTTATGTTTCAACATGTACAGCACTTTGGATGTAAATGTGCTTTATAAATAAATTACTTACTTACTTAAAGGCAGCATATGTTGCTCTAAAGTCTCAATGTACTTTCCTGCATTAATGCTGCCATCACAGCAGTGTAAATGATATGGTACTGACACAAATCCATTTGCTGAAAGCAAGAGTTTCAGGGGTATTGTTCAATGTTTAAAGGCTTGGTTTTCAAAAAGGATGGGATTCAAACCCATACGTGCAGAGCACAATGGATTAGCAGTCTATCGCCTTAACCACTCAGCCACCTCGTCTCAACCTGCCTAGGAAAATGTGTTTCTGGGCCGATTGGTCTGATTGATCAACACCAGATGGCTTGAACAGCTACACTGCCTTTAAGAAATATCTGGGTGTTTACCAGAATGTGCACACACACTGCATAAGTGCATTATTTGTTAACAGTCAGTTTTAAAGAGAACTAAAATAAAATGAGCTTTCTGCTCTTCAGTCTTTTACAAATCTACAAAATCATCATTGATCAATCAGACCAATCAGACCAGAAACAAGCAGGAAAAGCAAGACGAGGTGGCCGAGTGGTTAAGGTGATAGACTGCTAATCCATTGTGCTCTGCACGCGAGGGTTCGAATTCCCTCCTTGTCGAAAACCAGACTTTTAAGCATTGAACAAGACCTCTGCAACTCTTGCTTTCAGCTCTGTGCAAAATACTGGCACTGCTCACAAAAAAAAAACACAACTGTAACACCAAATAGAAGCAGTTTATCTTATACAGCCATTTTTAAATACAATGTTAATGACATACAGATTAGTAACCACACGTTGTTTAAAGGTCTCCACTTTGTGGATTTGTGGAGCTGGATTATTGTGCATGCATTAAGAGTTTAAAAGGTGTTGTGTTCAACGAGAATATGACTAAAACCTACGCGTGCAGAGCACAATGGATTAGCAGTCCATCACCTCACCATTACCTTTTTATGGGCGAGGTTAATGCCTAAACAGAGCTTAGGGTGAGCTCTCGCGGGTTTTCCTCACAACTCGCAATACAGCAGTGAGAAAACATCACATTTAAGTCTTCTCATTTATTCTCTCCCCTTTTCAGGAATGATACTGTATTAAACACAATTTATACCATGAAAGTGTAAATCTGAACAGTTTAAGAACTTACTGGTGTGGTTATGTGGGTTTTTCTCTGTGTGTTAAACATACTAAAAACATCATTATTATCACTGGTTAGTGAAACATGCAGTTTAGCATTTGCACTTGTGACTTTCCTGAAGCTCCGGCCTCATTTCTGTCTTTTGACCAAGGAGAGAATAGAAAACATTGAAGCACAGCATACAAAAAGACCCTGCCGTGACCCGGATTCAAACCGGGGTTGCTGCGGCCACAACGCAGAGTACTAACCACTATACGATAACGGCATTCCAACCGTTAGCCACGTCCAGCTCACGTCCATTGCTTCCTGATAGACTGCAGTCATAGTCCCAACAGAACAAGCCTCTTGAGCTACAGCAACATGGCACAAATACTAATAGACAAAGTTTTGCTCGAGTCCTATCATAAAGACGAATTCCCATACCGGGAGTCAAACCCGGGCCGCCTTGGTGAAAACCAGGAATCCTGACCACTAGACTATATGGGAAACTGAAGAGCTCGCCATCGGCTGACACCAGCATCAGTCACTTCGACAAGACCTGCATTGTTGGATCTGAGGTACCAAGAACCATACACAAGGAGTTAGAAAGACAAAAGAGGCACAAGGTAACCGAGCCAGCCAGGAGTCGAACCTAGAATCTTCTGATCCGTAGTCAGACGCGTTATCCATTGCGCCACTGGCCCCTGTGGGACTGAGCTTGTGACTTTCCTGAAGCTCCGGCCTCATTTCTGTCTTTTGACCAATGAGAGAATGGAAAACTTTGAAGCGCAGCATACAAAAAGACCCTGCCGTGACCCGGATTCAAACCGGGCCACCTGGGTGAAAACCAGGAATCCTGACCACTAGACCATATGGAAAACTAAAGGGCTCGCTATCAGCTGACGCCAGCATCAGTCACTTCTCTCCACTTTGACAAGACCTGCATTGTTGGATCTGAGGTACCGAGAACCATACACAAGAGATATCTTGCGGCAATCGATTTTTGAGAAATTTTTTTTTTGATATGCTACATGTCCACCTTCCCATTGGAAAAACTTGCACTTGATCCAATATGGCGGCTTTCAAGATGGCGGGCCATGTTCCGGACATAGCCTAAAAGATAGGCCCCCTCACCCATTACTTGCTGGGGTATTCAGATATGTCATTTTCCCTTTCGTTTCTGAAATAAAAGAGTGTCCTAAGACTTTTGACTCACCCTGTACATATTTTACAGTAGGTATAGTGCTGTTGGGATTATATGGTAAGCCTTCTTTTTTTCCTTCTAAGTTATTTTTTTCTTACACTTATATCTTTCAATAAATAAACATTGTTCTTTCTCTGTACACAGGTTATAACAGCGCACAGGAAATTAATTCAGTTTCAACCACAAAAACTGTCTTGGAGAGAGACTCTGTTACTTTATCCTGCAATTACAAAGGATCTGGTACAAATTACCTGCAGTGGTATCGTCAGTTCTCCACATTCAGACCAGAGTTCATTATTCTGGTTAATGAGTATAAGAAAGAAGCTGCAGTTTCTGGGTTTTCTGTAAAGATAAATGAAGATAAAAATTTAGTGGATCTGAACATCTTCTCTGCTGCAGTATCAGATTCTGCTCTCTACTACTGTGCTCTGCAGCCCACAGTGACAGGAAATCATAACATACTGTACAAAAACCAAACACCTAAGTTATATATTTTAGTTGCTTTAAATAAAATATGTATATTTTGGTAGCACTTCACATTACAGAAATCCTCGGTTCGAAACTCGGTGTTGCCTCCGGTTGGCTGGGCGCCATCTAGCGGGCATAATTGGCAGTGCCTGCAGCAGATACTAATTGGCAACCGTATCTGCAGGGTGGGGGCCGGACTATGTGTGGGTGGGTGGGACTTCATACGCTGTGTATGGACCCTGATTGGCGGAAGAAAAGAGGAGGGCTGTACACGTGTCGGAAGAGGTGTGTACAGTGACGTGCTCTCCTCGGATGCAATCTGGTATCTCTCAGCAGCGGAAGACAAAATTGAGTGCGCTAAATAGGGAGGAAAATGGGGAGAAAATGCATGAAAAGAAAAGCATCGAAAGTCTAAATCTAAAGTGTAAATTATTTACTTTATAAAAATATTATACCTTAATATGCACCTCGTTTTAAATAAAGTTTGCGATTCAACCACTTCAACTGTCAAGGCACGTTTGAATGGACCCGATATAAAAATGAATGTTTTTGTTTCCTAAAGTGCGGTTTACTACATGAATATAGACATATACTAAAACCGGATTCAGAATCAAACAACACCGCGTTTTGCTGACACTGATTAAAAGAAAACGGTGTTGGTGTAAGCTTCTAACTCCCGCCTAAAAAACGGAAATCCAATCATGCATTGCAGTTTCTTGTATTTACAGTAAATTTACAGCAAGTTTATCTTTGCAGTCCTTATTTTTATTTTAGTTTCAGACCTCCAAGTGACACTTTCTTGTATTATTTCAAATAAATCAAGCCTTATTTTTTGGACAACATTCTGTTGTGGACCTTGGAGGTGGAGGTGGAGAGTCAGACGTAGCTGCTCAATCACCATAGTGGTTAACAACTGGACAGGAAATAATCACTACAACAAGCAAGCAGTAGTACAACAATAAATGAATGAAATACTATTTCATAATAAACTAACTAAATAAAGCCACTAAACTTTGTACAAGCAAATGAAAAATTTTTACAAATGTACAAAGCTGTACTGTAAACCTACATTTTAAATTAACCAATAATTTCAAAACAAATACATCCCTAATCTTAAATTACAGACGTGATAATCTACATCTAGATTGTTTTCATAAATAAGATTTCTTCAGCTACCTAAACAATATCAGATAAAAAAGAGGAGTTAACATGACTAACTGGATTGGGGGTGGGGAGCTAGATGTGGTTACATACAGTAGAAACAACTCCTTATGTTTTATTTGAACCTGACATTTAGCACAATGATGTTACTGTTATTCTTCATCTTCATTATTGCTGATGATAATGGGAAGTCATATAATAAGCATCATGTTTAATTGGTTGTGTATTAATTTTCTACTACAAACATATTCGCAATATCCAGTTAAAATAAATTAAATGTTATTTATTTATTTTTAGCAGAGGCTGCTGAGAGCATTAAACCCAGTCAAACCAGCGTATCTTCAACTGAAGGAAGAAACATCACACTGTCTTGTATATATGAAGGATTAGAATATGGTCTCCACTGGTATCTGTTATGTGTATGCAGAGAGAGAGGACCCAAGATGCAGAGATTTCAAAAATAACAGATTTTATTTTAAAAGGTACACAAGGTAAACCGAAACGAACAGAGAACAAAGGGCAATAAACCAAAAACAATCCGGGGATCCCGAATAAAGCCGAAATCGTCCTGGCTAACTGAAATATAAACAGAGAAAACAAAAACACACAAAACGGAAAACGCGAGTCGCGAACCCTGTCACTCGCTGGAGCCGCGCCGACACAGCTCGCTACAGCGAGGCTTAGAGGAGGCGGGGACTCAGGCGTCTATGAGGGGGCGCCGAGCGTGAACGCGCTCGGGAAAAACCACCGAGACTTGGTAGAAGGGCGAAAACAAAAGACGGGCTAGCAGGGAGCCCGAACGGCACTGTCACCAGCGTAAGGCTGGGAAGCGGCCGGTAACAAGAGTAATAGAGAAAAATTAGCGAAGCCCGGTATCGAACCTGGGTCGCTCCGGGGAGAGCGCGGCTCGCTAGGCGGGAGCCAATAACGCTACTGAATACCCCGGGGAGTGGATAGCGCTCAAAGCGCTGCTGGGCGAGTGCTGCGGCGCTAGCACTTAGCCGGCAGCTAACCGGCTGACAAAGAGGGGACGCTGGTTAAATAAACAGCAGCGCGAGGGCTGCACGACAGTCGCACCAGACTGAAAATGCTAGGTCTAGTTACCTCGGCCTTACGACCTACCCATCCTGCCACCATACGGCGCCAGGAGAACCACCTAAGCTATAAAAGAAAGAGGCTGGTGCGAGGCAGCCATTAACCAGGTAAGAGAACAAACGGTGCGACGCCGGTAAGCGGGCGACGCCCACTTATATAGTGGACGCGCAGGTGCCGGTCATTCGCACTAATCAGCGTGCTTCTCTATTAGAAGCCACGCTGCTCTTTGTTCTGTAAGATCTGCGACGCTGAGAACAGGTGGTAAGTCCATCAGACGCCGCAGACCCCCTAACAGGACCCCCCCCTCTAGGGACAGCACCCGAGGTCCCAAGACCCGCAGACCGGTTCCTACGGAACTCACGGATCAGTTCGGGGTCCAGGATTTGTCGAGCCGGTACCCACGAACGTTCCTCGGGGCCGTAACCTTCCCAATCCACCAGGTATTGGGTGCTACCCTGCACTCTCCTGCTATCCAGGAGGCGGCGGACCGTAAATGCAGGGGCACCCTGGATGATACGAGGGGCGGGAGGTTGTGGGAGGGGTAAAGCTCCCCCGCTCGCGAACGGGCGCAGTTGGGAGACATGAAAGGTTGGGTGTGCCTTCATCCTGGGAGGCAACTCCAACCTATATGTCACCGGGTTGATCCGTCTGACTACCTTAAACGGGCCAATGTACCTCGGTGCCAACTTGTGTGTGGTACCTTTGACGGGGAGATCCCTCGTCGATAAGAGGACACGTTGGCCTGGCCGAAACGTCAGAGCCGGCTGTCGCCTGCGGTCGGCATTGCGCTTCATGGAGCGCTGAGAGACCAAGAGGGCCTGTCTTGCTTTCCGCCAGGCGGCGCGGCAGCGACGGACATGTTGCTGCACAGACGGCACCGCAACCTCTTGTTCCTGATCAGGAAACAGTGGAGGCGGGTAGCCGTACTGTGCCTCAAATGGTGACATACCCAATGCAGCATGGTGCAGGGTATTGTGGGCGAATTCGGCCCACAATAATTTATCCGCCCAAGTGGCTGGATTCCCTGCTGTTAGGCACCGAAGCATCTTGCCTAGGTCTTGAATAACCCGCTCTGATTGCCCGTTGGACTCGGGGTGATACCCCGAGGATAAGCTGGCCGTCGCGCCCAGGAGTTGGCAAAAGGCTCGCCAACACTGGCTGATGAACTGCGGACCCCGATCCGAGACAATGTCGGATGGGACCCCATGTGCTCTCACCACATGTTGCAGAACAGCCTGTGCTGTGGCCATGGCAGACGGGAGCTTGGGCAACGGAACGAAGAGGCAAGATTTGGTGAACCGGTCTACGATTACCAGTACCACCGTAAATCCCCTGGATCTTGGCAACCCTGTGACAAAGTCCAGTGCCAGGTGGGACCACGGTCTCGAAGGGACTGGCAATGGACGGAGGAGCCCGCGAGGACGCTCTCTTGTGCTCTTGTTAGTAGCACAGACTGCGCAGGTTCGGACTAGGTCCTTGACCTGCCCCTCCATCCGCGGCCACCAGAATTTTCGGCGCAGTAGGATCAGGGTCTTAGAGACTCCTGGATGTGCCGCAAATGATGACGCATGAGCCCACTCAAACACCTGACGGCGAACTGTCGATGGTACGAACAGTCGGTCAGGCGGACCCCCTCCTGGGTCGGGCTCAGCTGCTTGGGCGTCCCGAACAGTCTTGAATATGCCCCAAGTTACAGGGGCTGCTATTTGGCTCGGGGGAATAATGGGAACAGGCTCCGCTTCGGGTCTAGTCAGGTCCCACTGCCTGGACAACGCATCCGGCTTAGTGTTCTTCGACCCTGGCCTGTAGGACAGGGTGAAGTGGAACCGACTGAAAAAAAGAGACCAGCGGGCCTGACGAGAGTTCATCCGCTTCGCTTGCTGGATAAACGACAGGTTTTTGTGGTCTGTCCAAACAAGGAAGGGATGTTTAGCCCCCTCGAGCCAGTGTCGCCATTCATCAAGTGCCAACTTGATGGCCAAAAGCTCCTTGTCTCCTACCGGGTAATTACGCTCGGCAGGAGTCAAACGGTGGGAAAAGAAGGCACAGGGGTGGAGCTTCTTTTCTGGACCCACTCTCTGGGACAATACTGCCCCTACTCCGACGTCCGAGGCATCCACTTCAACTATGAAGGGTTCCTCGGGGTCAGATAACTGCAAGACCGGAGCAGTCGTTAAGAGAGATTTAAGCCTGTTAAAGGCTTGTTGGGCCTGCACCGTCCACTTGAACGGACCCTTGCCCGTCAGGACCGTCAAAGGAGCGGCGACCGTGCTAAAGTTCCGAATGAACCGCCTAAAAAAGTTAGCAAAGCCCAGAAATCTTTGCACTTGGCGTACGGAACTGGGAGTCGGCCAAGCCTCCACTGCTTTAGTTTTAGCCGGGTCCATCTGCAGGGCGCCCTGAGAGATTACGAACCCCAAAAAGGAGACTGATGGGGCGTGAAACACGGATTTCTCCAGCTTGACGAACAAATGGTGGTCGAGCAGAAGCTGAAGAACCTGACGGACGTGCCTGACATGTTCTTTGATGGATCGGCTAAAAATCAGGATATCGTCTAGGTAGACATAGACGTATCGGTCAAGGGCCTCCCGTAAGGCCTCATTGATAAAGCGTTGGAAGACCGCAGGGGCATTCATTAACCCAAAGGGCATCACCAGATATTCATAGTGTCCCGTGGGCGTAATGAACGCAGTCTTCCACTCATCCCCTCGCCGGATACGGATCAAGTTATACGCGCTGCGTAGATCCAGCTTCGTAAAAATGGAAGCCCGCTGAAGAGCTTCAAAAGCTGTGGCCATCAGCGGCAGCGGATAACGATCCTTAACCGTTATAGCGTTAAGACCTCGATAATCGATACAGGGGCGCAGGGTCCCATCCTTCTTTCCCACAAAGAAGAATCCCGCCCCAGCTGGGGAGGTCGAGGGTCGGATGAACCCCTGATCGAGCGCCCCTCTGACATACTCCTCCATGGCGATCCTCTCCGGTCCCGACAGGGAGAAGAGGCGCCCCCTAGGAGGAGAAGTGCCAGTAAGCAGATTGATGGCGCAATCAAAAGGTCTGTGTGGGGGTAAGTCCCGCGCCCGGGACTTACTAAATACCTCCTGTAGGTCATGGTACACAGGGGGCACCCGGGTCAGATCAGGGGCCGCCTCTAAGGACGCTGTTGGGGCCGATGACAAGCTTGCTGGCAACAGGCAAGCATCTTGGCACCTAGTACCCCACGCAAAGATTGACCCGGTCTGCCAGTCGATCTGGGGGTTGTGCTTCTTAAGCCATGAGTGCCCCAGTACCACTAAAAGTTGGGGAACCTGGGTCACTAAAAAGGTGACCCGTTCCTCATGACTCCCCAAACGCATCGTGAGAGGACACGTTTGATGCGTGATTGGACTCCCGGCCACCGCCCGGTCGTCCACGGCGTGAACCGCAATGGGGACCCGTAATGGCTGAAGCTCAATCCCCCACCTGTGTACCAGGTTGTGGTCAATAAAGTTTTCCACCGCGCCTGAATCGACACAGACTTTGAGATCGGTGGACCCGGACTCCCAGCGTAGCAATGCGCTGAGAAATAGGCCTTGCCCAGGGATGGCGGAGTGGCACGCCCTCGACTCCCTACCACGAGAGCGGCCTACTCGTTTAACCGAGGGCGAGCTCTCGTGGAGGGGCCGGATGGATGTTGGGCGCCCCCCCGGGTTGACCCTAGTTGCATGGGCTCCGGGCCCTGATCTCCCGAAACGGCCCGGGGCGGACCTTGAGGCCGGAAAAAGGGTTGGTGGGACCCTCGCTCCCGGACGCGTTGTCGGAGTCGGGTGTCAATTGAGGTTGCTAGGAGATAGAAGGCTTTGAGAGATGTGGGAAGATCTCGAGCAGCCAGCTCGTCTTTAATTCTTTCTCCTAGCCCGCGGTGGAAAATGGCGACTAATGCTCCCTCGTCCCATCCGCACTCAGCCGCCAGAGTGCGGAACTCGATGACGTATTCGGCGACTGAGCGTCCCCCCTGGGACAGTTCGAGCAGTCGCGGACCCGCTTCCCTCCCCTCGGTGGGGTGAAAGAAGGTATCCTTCAGGGCCTCCCTGAAGGCGGCCTCGGAAGCGCACTCAGGGGCACCCTGCTCCCAAAGAGCTGTCGCCCATTCTAGGGCCTTGCCGGTTAACAGGGATGTTATAAAGGCCACCTTGGAGCGCTCCGAAAGGAAGCGGGAGGGCTGGAGCTCGAACGTGAGGGAGCACTGTAGGAGGAAGCCTCGACATTTCTTCGCCTCCCCTGAAAAACGTTCGGGGGGCGGAATGGAGGTTTCCACTCCTACAGGAGGAGCCGGAGGAGGTAAAGAAACGGGGGGGGGGGGCCGGGGAGCGCCGGGCTGGCCGCCAGGTTTGACAGCAGCCGGGCGATCTCAGCAACCTGCTGCGTCAGCTCAGTGAGGGCCTGTTCGTGCCTCCCCAAAGCGACCCCCTGATGCCGGAGGGCATCGGCCATGGGCGGAATCTCTGCTGGGTCCATGGTGGTCGCACCGTACTGTTATGTGTATGCAGAGAGAGAGGACCCAAGATGCAGAGATTTCAAAAATAACAGATTTTATTTTAAAAGGTACACAAGGTAAACCGAAACGAACAGAGAACAAAGGGCAATAAACCAAAAACAATCCGGGGATCCCGAATAAAGCCGAAATCGTCCTGGCTAACTGAAATATAAACAGAGAAAACAAAAACACACAAAACGGAAAACGCGAGTCGCGAACCCTGGTCGCTCACTCGCGGGAGCCGCGCCGACACAGCTCGCTACAGCGAGGCTTAGAGGAGGCGGGGACTCAGGCGTCTATGAGGGGGCGCCGAGCGTGAACGCGCTCGGGAAAAACCACCGAGACTTGGTAGAAGGGCGAAAACAAAAGACGGGCTAGCAGGGAGCCCGAACGGCACTGTCACCAGCGTAAGGCTGGGAAGCGGCCGGTAACAAGAGTAATAGAGAAAAATTAGCGAAGCCCGGTATCGAACCTGGGTCGCTCCGGGGAGAGCGCGGCTCGCTAGGCGGGAGCCAATAACGCTACTGAATACCCCGGGGAGTGGATAGCGCTCAAAGCGCTGCTGGGCGAGTGCTGCGGCGCTAGCACTTAGCCGGCAGCTAACCGGCTGACAAAGAGGGGACGCTGGTTAAATAAACAGCAGCGCGAGGGCTGCACGACAGTCGCACCAGACTGAAAATGCTAGGTCTAGTTACCTCGGCCTTACGACCTACCCATCCTGCCACCATACGGCGCCAGGAGAACCACCTAAGCTATAAAAGAAAGAGGCTGGTGCGAGGCAGCCATTAACCAGGTAAGAGAACAAACGGTGCGACGCCGGTAAGCGGGCGACGCCCACTTATATAGTGGACGCGCAGGTGCCGGTCATTCGCACTAATCAGCGTGCTTCTCTATTAGAAGCCACGCTGCTCTTTGTTCTGTAAGATCTGCGACGCTGAGAACAGGTGGTAAGTCCATCAGACGCCGCAGACCCCCTAACAGTATCGACAAAAACCTGGATCAAAACCAGAATTTCTGCTGCTGATTTATGAAGGTACTGTCACCCTGGCTCAACCACCTGACCCGAGAATGTCCATCAGACTTAACAAAAAGGAAAAGAAAGTGGATCTGGAGATCAACCCTGCTGCAGTTTCTGACTCTGCACTCTACTACTGTGCCATGAGGCCCACAGTGATATGAACTTAAACTGTGCTGTCCAATAAGCCTGTTTGTTCAGAGGAGGGAGCTGTTAGCATGTTTACATTTAACTGCTATTTGACTCCCAACATATGATGACATAAATACTTTAAAGCTCTTTGTATGGTTGACTGTAAATGAGTCAAAAGCAATAAGGCACATACTGTAGATGCATCTAAAAATATTACCAGTCCTATTCATCATAGTTTATTACCGATTCCCATGTTTTAAAGACTATGAGGGTAATTTTTATTTTATCCGACAACATAATCTTATCAAAGAGTATTTTACCAAAACACACATCACCCAAACACTAATTATACCACAATAATAACACAATAAAACCTAAAATGTATAAATACTAAATACTATTATTAAATACTACAGAAACAAACCTAAGTAATGTTCTGTGGCCATGATGGAGAGCTTCATTATAATGTACTGTACACCGATGAGGCATAACATTACGACCACCTTCCTAATATTGTGTTGGTCCCCCTTTTGCTGCCAAAACAGCCCTGACCCGTTGAGGCATGGACTCCACTAGACCCCTGAAGGTGTGCTGTGGTATCTGGCACCAGGATGTTAGCAGCAGATCCTTTAACTCCTGTAAGTTGTGAGGTGGGGCCTCCATGGATCTGACTTGTTTGTCCAGCACATCCCACAGATGCTCGATTGGATTGAGATCTGGGGAATTTGGAGGCCAAGTCAACACCTCAAACTCGTTGTTGTGCTCCTCAAACCGTTCCTGAATCATTTTTGCTTTGTGGCAGGGTACAATATCCTGCTGAAAGAGGCCACAGCCATCAGGGAATACCGTTTCCATGAAAGGGTGAACATGGTCTGCAACAATGCTTAGGTAGGTGGTACGTCAAAGTAACATCCACAAGGATGGCAGGACCCAAGGTTTCCCAGCAGAACATTGCCCAAGGCATCACACTGCCTCTGTAGGCTTGCCTTCCTATAGTGCATCCTGGTGCCATGTGTTCCCCAGGTAAGCGACACACCCGGCCATCCACATGATGTAAAAGAAAACGTGATTCATCAAACCAGGCCACCTTCTTTCATTGCTCCGTGCTGCCTCATACACAACAAACTGTGATGCGCTGTGTATTCTGACACCTTTCTATCAGAACCAGAATGAACTTCTTCAGCAGTTTGAGCTACAGTAGCTTGTCTGTTGCATCAGACTACACAGGCCAGCCTTCGCTCCCCATGTGCACGCCCATGACCACCGGTTTACCACTGTTCCTTCTCACTTTTGATAGATACTGACCACTGCAGACCGGGAACACCCCACAAGAGCTGTCGTTTTGGAGATGCTCTGACCCAGTCGTCTAGCCATCACAATTTGGCCCTTGTCAAACTCGCTCAGATACTTACACTTGCTTATTCTTCCTGCTTCTAACACATCAACTTTGAGGATAAAATGTTCACTTGCTGCCTAATACGTATATAGAGAGAGACGGTCGGAGTTAACTTGTTTGTGATGTCACGTGTTTCGTGAATTTCAGTTCTTAATCTGAAATTTGTTCATACGTTAAGTTGGAAAAGAGCGTTCGTAACCCGAAATGTTCGTATGGTAAACCGTTCATAACTCAAGGGTCCACTGTACTGTAGTAATTCACTTAAAGCACTTTCAACACATGATACGAAGATTTACTTAACCCTTAAGAGATCCTAGGGACATTTTGTGCCTTTTTTTTTTTTTTTTTTCAAACCATTTTGGCTGTGTTGAATAAATACAGCTCATATTTGCCAAAGGATATTCAATTCCTTAAATTAGCCTAAAATGGCTAAGCTACACAAAAACTGACACATTTGTTCCTAAGGACAAAAAATGTCCCATTGAAAACCATTGAAAACGCAATTTTTTAACCCACCTTTATCTGAACATAAACTAATGCTTTCGTTTAGGTTAAGATTTCATTTTGAACTGCTAGCTTTCAACTTTTAATTTATATATTTTTCTAACAGTTGGCACTACTTTTTCCCTTTTAAAGCATGCAGCAAAATTTCACAATTTTTACTGTTTTCTAAAAAGGTGCCTTGATAAGTGTGTGTGGCTATTGATGTTCGATAATGGTGTGTGTGTGTGTGTAAAAAAATAAATAATAAGTGTCTTGAAAAGTGTGTATCACTATTGATGTTGGATAACGGTGTGTGTGTGTCCAACTTCATAAATATTTTCTCTTTGAAGACCACACTCTGCATTATAAATTAATTCAATAACAAAAACGATGAGTAGAAAGAACCAAAACAAAATAGGTTCGACCGGTGTTTACAGGTCAAAAAATAAATCAACCCTTAGCCTCTGGCAATCCAACTGAAGTCAACCAGGGGATGAGGGTGGTCCTGGAGATGACAGATGGGCTCCAGGGACACATCATTACCTGTGACAATTTTCCACCTCCTTCACACTGGCAGAGGAGCTGCTCAGAAGGCTCACAAATTACCGACACAAGCCTGAGCTTCCCCTCAATTGCTTCAGGCAAAAGCGCTCTTCTCCTCCACCTTTGCTTTTACGAAGACCCACACACTGGTCTCTTACTTCCCTTGACGGGGCAGGAATGTGCTGCTCCTAAGCACGAAACACCGTACAAGGTGGGAGGAATGCCCCACACATCAAAAAGAGGGGGTGTTTTCCCCGCTCATCAGCTGCTGCAGGGATAGGTGCAGATATGCAGGGTGCTGCTGCAGGCCCCTCTCTCATTCATAAATATAAGGGCAGGAGGCAGTTCGACTTCTGCACAGACAGAAAGAGAAGAGTTTGGAGCACCCGCTGTACACTTGGAATATTCACATGCAAGGACCACATTCTGTCCATTTGCAGCCTCGGCGCCACCTGAACTGGACTTTCACACTCAGACATACTCTCTGTATGTCTGTCTGTCTGTCTGTCTCTCTCGCCCTCTTTGTCTGTCCCCCTTTCCCTTACTTGCTCTCTCTCTCTCTCTCGCTCTCTCTTTTGCCCTCTCCCCCTTTTTGGTTTACTCATTTAAATTAAAAAAGATATATTTTTACAGCGGTTTTTGGCAAGCGGCCATTTTTTGTCCTTAGGACCACGAGTGTGAGTTTTTCTTTAAATCTGACACTGCAAAAAAAATAAAAATGCACCAAAATCATTGTTGCTGCCAATCATTGACCCACCTCAATGCCTAATAATAATAAGAATTAAATGCTCCTTGAAATGTATTTTATGGAAATTATTTTTGTTTTTTGTTTTTTTTCTACGAAAAACAGTGGTGCTATGTAAACAAACTGGCATGTAAAGGGTTAAAAAAATCCAAAAATATCATTAATATTTGGTATGTATGTTTCAGGCAGAAGTAGATGTAAAAGTTTGACTCATTTAAAGTGGAAAAAAATATGAATGTATGATGTTTTTACAGCAGTTTTTGGGAAGTGGCCATTTTTTGTCCTTAGGACCACTAGTGTGAGTTTTTCTTTAAATCTGATATTGCAAAAAAAATTAAAATGCATTAAAATCAATGTTGCTGCCAATCATTGACCCACCTCAGGGCCTAATAACAATGAGAATCAAATGCTCCTTGAAATGTTTTTTATGAAAATTATTTTAGTTTTTTGTTTTTTTCGATAAAAAAAAAACAGTGGTGCTATGCAAACAAACTGGCCTGTAAAGGGTTAAAAATTCCAAAAAATATTAATGTATGATGTTTTTACAGCAGTTTTTGGGAAGTGGCCATTTTTTGTCCTTAGGGACAAAGGCGTC
Organism: Trichomycterus rosablanca; assembly: GCF_030014385.1. Lineage (NCBI taxonomy): Eukaryota > Metazoa > Chordata > Actinopteri > Siluriformes > Trichomycteridae > Trichomycterus > Trichomycterus rosablanca. Next base: position 15,027,267 of record NC_085991.1, on the reverse strand, counting down.
AGAATATTAAAGGATCTCTTAAGGGTTAAGTGTTTTTTACATAAAGTGACTTATTGGTACAACCCAGGAACAGTTCTACTATGAATTGATGGTAATTTGGCCACTTCATGGTTCTACTGTGAACTTTTATAGTAATCTAGTTGACAGTTCTACTATGAACTTTCACAGTAAAACACTGAATTATTTCACAGTTCTACTATAAACAATTTCATAGTAAAACTGAATTATTTTACAGTTCTACTATGAATTGATGGTAATTTGGCCACTTCATGGTTCTACTGTGAAATTTCATAGTAATCTAGTTGACAGTTCTACTATGAACTTTCACAGTAAAACACTGAATTATTTCACAGTTCTACTATAAACAATTTCATAGTAAAACTGTAAACCTGATTGATTATTTTACTGTGAAGTTTAACAGTTCCACTGTAAACTTAGTAAACAATTTTACTCTGAACTTCACAGTTTACTTTGATTGTAATTACTGTACTTTGACATTATACAATACAATACAATGTATAGATCTCACAACTCCATTTATTAAGCAATGGTATAATTTCAAACACAGGCACAAAAACAACTGGTAAGGATTCCTTCTAAATGGTAAACTGATAACACATTTACCAACTTGGCATTCTATATTGTAATGTTAAATGTACAATAATAATAGTAATATAGAAAATAATAGTAATAAATTGTATTTGTTATATAATAAAATAATTATATTACACTTAATAATTTATTTTACGATGGTAATTATACAATAATATATTTTTATTATACAGTAATATATACAATTAGATAACTGAATAATGTATTGTGGTATAAATCTATATATAAACTCTATACATATATAATGAAAAAATCTAATTTATAATCATTCACTATGCATTTAATTATGGCAGTATTGGGTGCTTGGATGTGTCCTATGTCTTTGTGTGTGTGTGGGGCATGAATTGTGACATGAATTACACCTCTTGTTTTCCTAGCTTGTCCACATTGTTGAATTTGCTGGTGAAGTACACTTTCTGGACCTCCTTCATGGGGAAAATCTGTTCGGCCACCTTTAAAAATGCAAAAATAAATAAATTAATAAAATAAATAATCAAACATTTGCCGCCATCACCTCTAAGCTACAGGGACCCTAAAATATTTGATCAGCAATGCATTACATCTGATGTATCATAAGACATATACTTGATGAGCGTATCAATATATAAATGCAGACATATGTTTATACATGTTCAAAAGATTGATTGATCTTAAGCAGAAGTTAAAGTGACAGACAAAGTACAGTGTATTTCATTTTTTCAATATAATCTGTTGTTTGAGTGCTCAATATATGACGAGATATAATAACTTTGTGATCTTACAATTAATTCTTATGGTGCAAAAAATATTTATTGCTGAAAAACATGACTTACCTTCATCTGCACTAATGCACTGACACAGACAGATCTTTTTTTAATTTCATTATTTTAGTAGCCCAGACTACCTTAAGATGGATCGGCATGGCCCATCTGATTCACTAGTTACTAGAAAAAGAATCAAACAATTAATCAGCAGCTATGCAATCAGTGCACAGTTTAGCATTTACCCCGTAGTAACACACCCAACAGAAGTTGAAAACAGTCAGGGCTTTAAGCATATATAGATGGGCAGGCGGGCACAAAGGTGGATGAATGGATGGATGAAAAGACATTGTCAGCACCAAAACTGTAAAGAAGTGAGTTGTTTTACATGTTTTTACACAAATATATTTTAAACACAATCTATTTTTAAAAAATCAACTAGCACTTACTTTAAGTTTCCCAGATCCAGGCAATGTTCTCTTTTACAGCATAGTCCTAGAATGAAATGATTTAGAATATGTAGTTATCTGAGTTATCTACAAAAAACAGCAACATTCTGTGGATGTGGTTGTAAAGCAATGCACTGAATATCAAACTTGCTGCTATTATCATGAACTAGAATATGGAAAACATGTCCTTATGTGCTGATGTGAATGTAGGCAGATACTGTTATCTACAATACCCGGGTCTTCTCTGTTGGACACTGAGACTCTCTCAACCTCAGCAGCCCTCCTTGACATGTGACCATTTTCCTGAAATATAAATACTGTTTTTAATTTCATATTTAAAATATGTAGTTAACAGAATGCTAAAGTAGCTTAAACACAGTGGCACGAATGCAGGGTTTTTCCTGGGTTGTTGGTGGGCTTACTATTTTAAGAGCAACTTGCAGGTTAACGTCCACATTTAATTAATGTAGAGATATGCATATAAATAAGACATAAAAGGTGAATTGTCTCGTAGGAAGTATTAAAAGCATTTACAAACTTGTCTATGTTCATTTCTTAGTAATATTATCTGTACACTTAAAATCATACAAAGTGATAGGTTTATTATAGTGCAGTTCAGCACTGTAACAACACTATAAACTAAGTAAGTGCACCAGTCTTAACGCGTTGCAAGCATTACTAGGCATTTAAAAAGTGCACAATCAACTACCGTCAGATAACAGACTGTTAATGCTAATGGTTTAGCTAACGTCCCAAGTAACTAATTTGAAGACATAGAATCCTGAGACCTGTGTTATTTTCGGCTTTCTAATATGGCCACTTATTTTTAATAACATTTCAGGCACAGTAAATATATTATTGTTTATTATTATAAACGGTTTAAGTTTTTGACTTACCATAGAGCTTCAGGAGTTTAGCATGTTAGCAGGGCACCGCTTTACCAACGTCTTTTTTATCAATTTCTCACTTTCCAGATAACAGTTTAGCCGTTGACGAGATTACCGTCGTCAGATTCTTGTCCTTTAATAAGCTCTGACTCAATAACACATGTGGCAGGAACTTAATCTTTAAGCAGATACACAGCGCGTACTTTAACAGACTCGTTTGTGAGAATTAAATCACTGAAACTGACACTACATTTGTATTTCGCGCGGTTCACCTGACGCGAAGCTCGAGACGCTTGGTTGAGATAACAGTCTCAAATCAAGTGCGCATGTACGCATGCCCAGATGTCCAGACTGACATGATGTCTGTAGAAGAGAGGTTTGCGCAGAATAGGCTTAATAAAAGGTTATAAAGTCATCTGTCTGATGTAATATTGATGTAATGTAATATTTGTCCTGTCTGCATGAGGTTATTTGTATTTTTGTAATATTATAAATATGTAAATCTGTGCTGTATTCTTTTTTTATTGGAATATTGTTAATCATCTAGTTTTTTAGATGTAAATAATGTCTTTTTGACACGTTTTTCATGTCATGTAATTAACTTACCCCCCCCCCCCCCCCCCCACACACACACATACACTTACACCCTATATTCACATACCTCCTTTAAATAATATATAAATATTATATACATTATTATTATCTTGATATTTGTATCTTGTCATTTACCTATATGACATAGTTAAACTGTAAATTATTGTAAACATCAAACATTAGAAGAGGTGATTATGAACTATTCTTAGTTGAACTTTAAACTGTAAGTTGACTGAATTTCACAATTCAACAATATCATGTTTACAGTTAAACTGTAAACTTTACAGTCAATATTATTAAACACTGAAAAGGTTACCATGAACTTCATGGTAACATAAGAGTTCACAGTTGTACTCATGGTCAAACTGTAAAAGTGACAGTAGAACTATGAACTATTATGGTTCAACTGTAAACTTAACAGATTTACTGTAAACTTCACAGTCAATATTATTAAACACTGAAAAGGTTAGAATGAACTTCATGGTAACATGAGAGTTCACAGTTGTACTCATGGTCAAACTGTAAAAGTGACAGTAGAACTGTGAACTATTATGGTTCAACTGTAAACTTAACAGTTTTACTGTAAACTTCACAGTCAATATTATTAAACACTGAAAAGGTTAGAATGAACTTCATGGTAACATGAGAGTTCACAGTTGTACTCATGGTCAAACTGTAAAAATGACAGTAGAACTGTGAACTATTATGGTTCAACTGTAAACTTAACAGTTTTACTGTAAACTTCACAGTCAATATTATTAAACACTGAAAAGGTTAGAATGAACTTCATGGTAACATGAGAGTTCACAGTTGTACTCATGGTCAAACTGTAAAAATGACAGTAGAACTGTGAACTATTATGGTTTAACTGTAAACTTAACAGTTTTACTGTAAAACTTCACAGTACATTTTTTCCTGGGAATGGTACAACATTGTACAATTTTGTTTTATTAAAAGAATAATTTAAAAAAAATTATGTTATTTAATTAATAAACTAAAGAATGAAAATAAATTACAGTGGAACCTTGATTTAACGGAATTAAAAGGGGGGTGGGCACTGGTCCGTAAAATGCGATTGTCCAAAACAGTGAGGTTTTTTTTCCAGGGGGTGCGAAAATATACACAAACACACCACTGAGGTCCACAAAAGTGCTACACATGCACATATAATAAACAGTCAAATGAACAACATAAATAGATGTAAATATGTAATGTAAAACCTGTAAATAAATATTAAAATTGGTGAACTGTAGTACTGGGGAGTGTGGTGAGGAAGATCATTTTTTTGTCGTGATCGTATAGTGGGGACTCTATTACTCTATTACTAAGTCTGAAGCACTGCTCACAATAATGCTAAACAGTTTATTAAACATATCATCAGTATAACAGATCAATTTAACTTACTGATTAAATCAGATTTTAATAACATGTAAAAACATTCACTTCAACAACAAGCTGGTATAAATATTAGTAGGTATTAATAAACATGCTTGCAGCGTTCAGATGACGCAGCAGTAAAACACACAAGCACACGAGCGCTGACATCTTGAACTCGTGAGTTTGAATCTAAAATTACCATAACTGAGGTAAAAATGGAGATCAGTGCGTGACTCATAAAAACCTTTCTAGGTACTACAAATAATCGAGACTAGAAAGAAAGAAACTACAGGGTGTCCCAAAATGAACTGACATTTTTAATAAAACACATTTTTTGAACATTAATAATGTTTTTGCTTTATTTAAAAGTAAAGACATGGAGGTTATGTATGAAACAAAACATCTGACAAATGACCCCCTTGACCGTGACAGCACATGTTCACTCTTTTGATTAAATTTTTCATGACACGTTGACATAATTGCTGAGAAATTTCAGCAATGTTGTGTTGAATTTCTTCTTTGATGTCCTCAATGGATTGTGGTTTGTTGGTGTACACTTTATCCTTAAGATAACCCCAAAGAAAGAAGTCTAACGGTGTCAAGTCACATGATCTTGGCGGCCAATTCACATCACCATTTTTAAAGTGAATTTTTACAATTTCTACATGCTGTTCGATTGTGTACCTTTTCATTAATTAACCTCAACGTTTACTAATGACAGCAATTTAAAAATCTCAAACTTAGGTTTTGCCGTGAAAAAATGGCAGCAAATTTAAAATGTCAGTTCATTTTGGGACACCATGTAGAAGTGTACTTTAACTGACAGAGTATTTTAAAGTAAATATATTTGATGTCAATCTTCGTTATATTTCTAATGTACTCGGAGCATAGTAGCATAATCGGAGCACTTGGAATACTGATTAAATGTGTTTAAAACATGAAGTTAAAAACTTATTCAGTAGTGTATTTAAAATTGAATTAAATATACTTTAAAAAGTCCCATTTTAGTACAGTGTAGTACACTTAACACAATTAAAGACAAGTTTTTGTATTATTTTTGTACAATTAAAGTATAATAAGTACAAAAATTGTTGTTCCATTTTAACTATAGCTGTACACTATAGTGCATATTAAAGATTAGTATCCTTAAGTCTACTTTTTTCCACTACATGAGCTACATGTCAAAACTTTTATGGTTTATTTATTTATATATTTGTTTATTTATTTTTGTGTGTATGTAGGTGTTTGATTTGGTAAGTACACTATTATTTGGGTTCACTCATTTGGGGTCTCTGTAACGCTTCTTTATTTCTTAAAAATTTAAGAAATTAATTTACATTTTCCACTACTATGAAACTAAATCCAAATAGATACTGATGTGTGTAGTTATGCTGTAGTATCTTCACTTCCTGTGTGTGGCTTCCTGGAGATGTAGGTGTCGAGTTTCATACAGAACTGTTATACTCACAAAGCTGTGTTCAGAAATGCCTCAACTATGCAACTTGCTGCACATTTGGAGATACATAACACTGATTCTCACTGTAGCATCAGGTAATAATAAACAGATTTATTAACAAATACTAATACATTATTGATTTATTACATTGTGTTTGCTGACAAATGAATTTTGTTTAACATTATTTTCTTTTTTTCTTACAACAGGTGGTTTTGCAGATGAAATTGGGCCAATAGATGCCAACCTTGTTGCAAAAGAAACAGGGACTCTTACTCTAAAATGTTCATATCAGTCCAGAAGCACAAACATTGATCTTTACTGGTACAAACTAAATCCTAACAGCGCACCACAGTTTTTACTGTATAAAGGTGCAAAATCACGTAGTGATCAGGAGTACAACCCCAATGACTCTCGATTAGGGTCAAACACAGACGATACATCTACTGAACTGATTATCCACAGTCTACAGCTGACAGATTCTGCTCTCTATCACTGTGCTCTTCAAGTAGTAGCCCAGTGATACAAAGCTATTGAGATGCTGTACAAAAACTCACATATTTGAAGTTCCTCATAGCTCCGAAGATCAAAGTTTTTCCTTTTACACCTTATCAGTTAACCACACACACACGTACACACACACACAGCACAATATAAATAGCACCTGTTCTCTCTGAGTGATTGTTAGTATCTTGTATTATTTAACAAAACATGATATTTAACACCCATAACAACCTTGTAAACAGTGATTGGTAATTGTTATGTTAATTAACCTGTATTTAACTTAGTATGCTACTTAAGCTAATTATATACAACCAAGCTCAGTGTGCCCTAGACATGCAAAATAATCTTAATAAAATAAATAATACATTTATAAATATATGAATAAATAAATATATAAACAGATAAATAAATAAACAGTTCAAAAAGGTTTGTAAATGGTTTAAATAATGTAGGACTCTGGAATCTCATGGAACCTGAGACCTCACAAAAACTAGTCCAGGAAATCACAAAAAGATGCCAAAAACAGCTATAAAACTGCAGGTGTCTCTAGTCAGCTGAAGTCAGAATTCATCGCAGATTGACTGAAAGACAGTGGAAATGTTTTCTTTGGTCAGCTGAGGTTACCTTTTCAAATTCTACTTAGCAAAGAAAAAGGGACCATGTGTACTGCTATCAGCAAAAGGTACAAAAGCCAACATCTGTCATGGTACATCAGTGCTCACAGCATGGGTGATACATATAAAAGTATTATTGGGAAAATAACAAATAATTGCTCTTTTTCACTTCCAACACAATCGGCTTCTAGATACCCAACAGTAATGATCAGTTCCTTTTCTCTAAATGTTCACTTTCTGTTTTTCCATCAGCACAGCAACAACAATAATGGATCACAGCTAAAATAAAATCTGTTACTGTAGTAAAAACTCCTGAGTGGTTATACTGGAGAAAAATTATGTTAAGTAAGAAAACATAACATGGGTGTAATGCCTAATTTACAAATGTGTGTGTGTGTGTGTGTGTGTGTGATTGTGTAGGACTTCTGATATAAAGATGATTGCATGCACAAGTGATGAAGCGAGTCAGGGTGTGAGAGTCTCCATCATTCGGTACAAAGGAGTGTAAAAGACCTCTCTAACTTTGGATGGATTTTGCAAATCACCCTTTAAAGCTGTTTGCTCTGTTTTATGTAACATTTTTGTTTCTAAACCATTTGTGAGTTTGGAAAACTTCTATATGCAAAATTTTTGAGTGGTTGCAGTTTTCAATTTTCTCTGTTATAATCCAAAACATTTAAACACAAGAGTAACATAATGACAAATAAAAGGTCACACTGATTATTGAAAATGTTCTTTATGTCTTACATCCACGTTTTATACTGTATTCATTAAAGTGAATATGGAAAGTGAGACTTTTGGAATAACCATATCTGATTGGTTGACAATATGACAGGACTTCTGGTTGCTGCAATTTGATCAGACAAAGAGTTAGAAGAATTTTCACAGGTCAATACTGCAATCTGATTAACTGTTAAAATGTTATGAAACACATCTGTTCTGTTCACAATGTAACACTGAACACAGGGAATAATGCTGAAAACCATATAAACAGTGACCAGAGGTTTTGCTCCTTTTGCTGTGCAGCATTTAATCTATCAGCTACACCATCCTGCCATTCTATATTGTAACAGTGACATTCTATGAAGTTTTTAAACAAATACATCCAGAGCTCTATTATACTTTTTGTGATCTGGATCAGTTGTGTGTGTTAATTAGTATTGAATAAAACAGTCAGTTAGTGAGCTGTTCAATCAGAATAATTATATAGGAAAATAAACAGAAGGTGGCAGCATCCATCTACATTTTACTATAATCTGACCCAGCTGCAGATGTGAAGAGGAAGTTGAAGTAAAGACGGTAAAGAGTTCAAACCTACATAACTGCAAGATGAACAATGTAACACTGTAATTCAGTCATGACACTGCTTACACATCTCTGTGTTCTTCACATTATTTTAGGTAAGACTAAGTATTTATGTTTATATTCAACATCAGCTAAATACACAGTAATATTTTACATTCATTTTACATTTATATCTGATAGAAATAAAGAAAATAAAGAAATCTGATTTATCTTTTTCCCTTTTATACAGGTTATAATTCTGCAGCAAAAATTCAGCCACTTTCTACAACTGAAAATGTCCTGGAGAAAACTTCTGTTACTTTATCCTGTAATTACAGTGATGGTGGTGGTGATGATTATTTGTTCTGGTATCGTCAGTACTCAACATCCAGACCAGAATTCATCATTTTGATTAGTGAACTAAAAACTGAAAGAAAAGCTGATCCTCCAGTTCCAGGAATATCTGTAAAGATAAATGAAGATAAAAATCGAGTGGATCTGAACATCATCTCTGCTGCAGTATCAGATTCTGCTCTCTACTACTGTGCTCTGCGGCCCACAGTGACAGGAAATCATTCTATACTGTACAAAAACCAAACACATAAATGAAACTTTTTCATTTCATTAAGGATATTCTCTTTTGTCTGAAATTCACACAAGCTTCAACTTTAGTTCCACGACAAAACAAAACATTTCTACTATTGATGCTTCATTCTTTCTTGAGTTTTGGTATTTTGCTTCTTTCAGTGGTATTCTTTAGATAATAGTAAGGCAATTGTAAAATCATGGTAAAATCATGTATTATTTAAGCATTTAGTCATACATAGATCTTGAATACATTATTTGTGGTAATACTGAACAATTTACAACATACACAAATCAGCAAAGTATTTTAATTTTATGTTCATCGACCAAGTCTGATAAGTCTTGTGGTTCGTAACATGGTGCATTACAATGCAGTAGTCATTATACACACACTACATGAGCAAAAATATAATTAGGGTTCCACATTGTATTCTAATCTAAACCGACTAAGAAATAATTATAGATTCTTTATATGGTCATTGCACTTGTGGTCACTGTCCCTTTTTTGTTTTAAAATTCTCCACACATTCTCTATTTGGGACAGGTCACGACTATAGGCAGGCCAGTCCAGTACCCCTACCCTCTTCTTCTGCAGCCATGCCTTTGTAATGTGTGCAGCATGTGATTTTGTCTTGGTGAAAAATGCATGGACATCCCTGGAAGAGATGACGTCTTGAAGGCAGCACATGTTGCTCTAAGATCTCAATGTACTTTTGCATTAATGCTGCCAACATAGAAGTGTAAATTACTCTTGCCAAGGGCACTGAGGCACCCCCATACCATAATAGAACCTACCATTTAAACTGGTTGCTGATATCAGTGGCTTTTGTGAATGTAACTCCGGATTGTAGGGCTGGACAAAGGTTTGCCAAAGTAATCCCTCACCCATAAAGTGTATATGAACTATTGATGATAACGGTTCTTGATACAGTGTCGCCTGAGAAATTGGACATTACAGGTGTTCATCCTAGACACTAAATTCCTCCAAATTCTGCCAACCTTACATAAATGGCCAGTCGTGGATCAGCTGGTTTAGCATATGTGGTCTGTTTTGTGGCTCGTACAATCAGCCCCAGAAACTCTGGTTTTGATCCAGCTTTTTGATGATACCAGTGGAGACTACATGGTAATCCTGTAGTGTCGGCCCTTGTGTTTTGTTCATCATTAACGATAGCCTTAATGATGGGCGTGTCCCTTTGTGTTTTAAACACTCTGAGGTTCACCTGCTCATCAAAAAATCAAACCTAGATCCCACCTCCTTCTCTAATTATAGACCAATTTCCCATCTGCCGTTCTTATCAAAAGTTTTAGAGAAGGTCGTCTATCTCCAGCTGTTACCACACTTAGCTGAGAACAATATTTTGGACAAGTTTCAGTCGGGTTTCAGGGCTCATCACAGTACAGAGTCAGCTCTACTCAAACAAATTACTCGACAAATTAATCCAGTTGTAAAAAGTAGCTATCACCAATTAAGACGCATTGCCAAATTGAAATCTGTTTTATCACTTAAAGATCTTGAGACAGTCATTCATGCCTTTATTACGTCACGCCTTGATTACTGTAATTCACTTTACATGGGTGTCTGTCAGTCTTCTTTGACCCGGCGGCAGCTTGTCCAAAATGCCGCCGCTAGATAGATTACTGGTATGAAAAAACGTGAACACATCACACCTGTCATGGCCTCCTTACATTGGCTCCCCATCAAATATAGGGTCCAATTTAAAATCCTCCTGTTTGTATTTAAGGCACTTCACGGTATGGCCCAGTTGTACATCAGTGACATGTTATGTCCCTATAAGGCACAAAGGACACTCCAAACAAATCTTTACTAAATGTACCTCAGTCTCACTTAAAACACAAGGGTGACCGTGCTGTTTCAGTCACTGCTTTCAGACTGTGGAATTCACTACCTCCTGGAATTAAATCCCAGACTTCAACTGATGCTTTTAAAACTTGTCTTAAAACCTACTGTACCTTTTCTCTCTGGCATATGAAGGTGGTTAACCTAGTGATTCTTTTATTCTGCTGTACAGCACTTTGGTTAGCTTTGGCTTTTAAATGTGCTTTATGAATAAATTAAAAACTTAAGGCATAGAATGATATGGCAAAAAAATCAGCATTTAATATTTTAATAATAGTTAGTAATATTTATTTCTTTTTCTACATAAAACAAACGTTATGATGTTTTGTGTTATCAGCTATTAATAATAAAGATTGAAAGAAATTTACGTTGACATGAGATTTTCCTTGTCGTGTTGACTTCATACTCTGCACTGTTTGACTTTCCTTCACAATGACAGTGCTTTACATTTAAACATGGATTCACAAAACCTCTCGATGGCTTTTAGAATAACTCTGGCAGCATGATTTTATAAAGGTTTTTTGTTCGTTTTAATTGTACAAGGACAAAGTTTAAGCTAAAGGTTAGAATTTTAATAATGTGGCATCCACGAAGAAAGCTGTTCAAGTTTTGCCATTTAATCGTCCTGTTTCATTTCCATTTGCACACTGAGATTAGAACCTGAAGAGGCAGTTGATGAATTAAATGTGGGCAAACAAGGGCTCGTCCTGGATTTGAACCCGGGACCTCTCGCACCCTAAGCGAGAATCATACCCCTAGACCAACGAGCCAGCCCACACACATGCCAGGGCATTTCTTTGACCTCTGTGGCTTAGCGTTAAAACCATGTTGACTGGTTGCACTGGGAAGTGTATTCATGACAAAACAAAATTCAATGCAGAGCTAAATTAAAGCATTTCTAACAGTTTAAGCATGAGGTGTCATTAAAGACTCGCTTTGTCAAATTAAAAGACTTGGGAGAATTTGACAGGAGCTGTGTGCAGTCCCACTGACTTTATGCTTCACACTGTTTATGTTATGTATCATGTTTATCCACCCAAACTGTACAATACAAACGTTGTGAGCTGTCTTTATGTAGCCGGTGTGTATGTGCTGGTGAGACTCAGCTTCACACTCAAATACCCCTCTGCGTTGTGAGACAAAGGACAAGAAGACGACTGGACATGCTCTGCCATTCACCTGGGAATTTATTCTGTATATAAAATGAGAGTATCGAATTACCAGCATACAATGAATTCCCTCACATGCACAGCACACTTCCTATAGCACTTCCAGCGCAAACTCAGTATAAAATATTTACATCAATAATATATATACCAGGGTGGGCCATTTATATGGATACACCTAAATAAAATGGGAATGGTTGGTGATATTAACTTCCTGTTTGTGGCACATTAGTATATGGGAGGGGGAAAACTTTTCAAGATGGGTGGTGACCATGGTGGCCATTTTGAAGTCGGCCATTTTGGATACAACTTTAGTTTTTTCAATGGGAAGAGGGTCATGTGACACATCAAACTTAGTTTTAACGTAACTTTATTATTTCATGAGTTATTTACAAGCTTCTCTTTGTTTACAGCCATTGACATGTCGCAGAGGTTAACACGTGAGGAGCGGATAGAAATTGTGTTGATGTCTGGTGAACGCAGTACCCGGGTCATTGCAGCAGATTTCAATGCAAGACACCCTACGAGACCACCCATCTCCCATGCTACAGTTAGCAAACTGCTTGCCAAGTTTCGTGAAACTGGTTCAGTGTTGGATTTGCCAAAATGTGGACGCATGAAAACTGTCACTAATGAAGAAACATCAGTGGCTGTCCTAGCTTCATTCAGCAAGAGCCCACAGCGTAGCACTCGCCGCATGTCACTGGAGAGTGGCATCAGTCGAACATCCCTTCGGCGGATATTATCTACTCACAAATGGCACCCTTACAAACTCCAGCTGCTGCAGCATCTCAACGAGGATGACCCAGATCGGCGCACTGAATTTGCAGAATGGGCAAAACAAAAATTGGAACAGGACCCTCAGTTTACACAGAACATTTTGTTCAGTGATGAGGCAAACTTTTATGTGAATGGTGAAGTTAACAAACAAAACCACCGCTATTGGTCTGACACTAACCCACATTGGATAGATCCCTCCAAGACTGTTGGAACACAAAAATTGATGGTATGGTGTGGTATATGGGGTACAAAGATAGTGGGGCCATTCTTCATCAATGGAAACCTCAAGGCCACTGGATATTTGAAATTGCAACATGATGATGTGTTTCCCTCTTTATGCACTGAAGCTTGCACGTTCCCTGAGTTTTTCCAGCAAGATGGTGCACCACCACATTATGGGTGTCAGGTCCGAGCATTCCTAGATGAACAGTTTCCTGGAAAGTGGATTGGTCGTCGTGGGCCAGTTGAATGGCCCCCAAGGTCTCCCGATTTGACCCCCTTAGACTTTTATCTTTGGGGTCATCTGAAGGCAATTGTCTATGCTGTGAAGATACGAGATGTGCAGCACCTGAAACTACGGATACTGGAAGCCTGTGCTAGCATTTCTTCTGCGGTGTTGCTATCAGTGTGTGAAGAGTGGGAGAAGAGGGTTGCATTGACAATCCAACACAATGGGCTGCACTTTGAACACATATTATAAGTGGTCAGAAACTTGTAAATAACTCATGAAAGAATAAAGTTACGTTAAAACCAAGCACACCATTGTTTTTCTTGTGAACAAGAAAAACAATGGTGTTTTCTTGTGTTTTTCTCAATAAGTTTGATGTGTCACATGACCCTCTTCCCATTGAAAAAACTAAAGTTGGATCCAAAATGGCCGACTTCAAAATGGCCGCCATGGTCACCACCCATCTTGAAAAGTTTTCCCCCTCCCATATACTAATGTGCCACAAACAGGAAGTTAATATCACCAACCATTCCCATTTTATTTAGGTGTATCCATATAAATGGCCCACCCTGTATAATAAGATATAATAATTACTGTGATGAAGTAAGGGTAACTTACCCATCACGATGACATATTGATGTTTAACCTACCTGGGTAGTACTATCCTCTGTTAAGGAGAGGGGGAGAAAAACCAGGAAGGGAGAGTAAAGGTGCACTGAAATTAATGTAAATAATTGTATGTAGGGGTAAGTGCCATGGCCATCTGTGTGATTTAATATAAGTATAAATATTGATGTATTTACTAGTGTTTAGCTGTGTAATGGGTGCATATTGTTACCTAGCTACCCTTTAAATATATCGGCTCAGCCGAGGGGGAGGGGCTACCACAATAAAAGCCCACACAGGTAGATAATATTGAGGGCAATCTACCGTGGTAGGGGGAGACCACAACTGGGTGTATGACTTTGTAGTCAAATGAGTTGTGAGTTAAAACATGATCAGAGTGTTAGTGGATGTTTGTGAACTTTTCGTTTTGTTTCGTCCAGTGTGCGCGTAATTGTTTATTTGTAAATAGCGTCGTGTGTATATATGTGTAAATAAATAAGGCAGAAAAGGAAGCATATCGGAGTCCTCAACTTATTCCGGGTCTCAGACCAATCGACCGACATTACCCACGGGGTTCACCTCGTTGCAAATGGTGGCAGCGGTGTCGCAACGAGTCTCGGGGAGAACGCGGAGGAGGACAACTGGCTTCAGGTGAGCCGGAGCATAAAGCGACGGTGAGGGTGCAGTTCCGAAGGCTACCTCACGTTGGCGATGGCTCCAAAGAGACTTCCAACCGCCCAGGCTACACAAGTAAACCACGGCGAAGAAGATGCTGAAGTCTGCGAAACAACCTCAGCGCAAGGTCCGACGGAAAGTGTAACCGAGGTTACCAGCCTACGGCTAATGTTCCAGACCTTCATTGAACGGCAGCAGCGAAAAGATGAAGAACAGCGAAAAGAAGCGTCGCGACAAGATCAAAGGTGGCGGGCGCTACAGCATCAGTTCGGCTTGCTGCAGGATGAAGTTCGCCGAGGGCAAACGGCAGCGCAGCAAGATACAGAAGATTACCCTTCTACAACAGCAGCAGCAGCATCATCAACAACAGAGACGCGCACGAAAATTTACAAGCCGGTGCAGCAGACCGGAGTTGCACTAGAGACTGTGGGAGTAACGGCTACGATGGCTCCGATTGCACCGATGGCGTGGCCAAGACTCCCACAACTCAAAGACTCAGATGATCCAGAGAATTACTTTGTAATGTTTGAGCGACTGGCAATGGCAGCCAGATGGCCAAAAACGGACTGGGCTTTCCATTTGGTCCCGTTACTGGACGGGAAAGCACGAGTCGCGTACGTTGCCATGGACGCTAACGAAGTAAGTGACTTTGATAAAGTAAAAGAAGCTATTCTCAGAAAGTTTGAAATTAATCCTGAGACATACAGACAGCGTTTCCGTAAGGACATGGT
Source organism: Trichomycterus rosablanca (assembly GCF_030014385.1). Taxonomy (NCBI): domain Eukaryota; kingdom Metazoa; phylum Chordata; class Actinopteri; order Siluriformes; family Trichomycteridae; genus Trichomycterus; species Trichomycterus rosablanca. The sequence goes on along the minus strand of NC_085991.1, from coordinate 15,011,901 downwards.
TTTAAAAAACGAAACGCCAAAAGAACTGTATACGAGGCTCATGGGACTCTATGAAAGATGGATACGACCCAATGATAAAACAAAAGAGGAGATTGGACATACTATCGTCCTAGAACAGTTTTTAAGTGTCATCCACCCAGAGCTGAAAAGTTGGATAATGGAGCGAAGCCCAACTTCTGCCCAGCATGCGATCGAGATGGCAGAGGCCTTCGTCGCGGCCAGACAAGCAGAGGGAGAGTTCCGGCTCGCTAAACCAGACTACAGCAGGCAATCCGGTAAGTCTGAGAAACGCGAATATGGTGTGGTGTACGATCAGCCTAGGTTCACCCCAAAAACACAGTGGCGTAAAAGTAACGTTAAAAACACAGTAGAACGACCTAAAATTAAATGTTTTAGCTGCAACCAAATAGGTCACAGAGCTAGTGAATGCCAATACCCACCTGCTAGTAATAACCAACTCTGTTACATTCCCAGAAAAGAAAACGCTTTCATCGCACAAGAAAGTAATACAGAAACAATAATATCTGTTAAGATAAACGGCAAATCATACAAAGCACTGATTGATACAGGGGCTAGTCAAACTATGGTTACACAAGCTTGTATAGAAAACTCACAATACCACTTTACGGGCAAACTCAGGGTTAAATGCATTCATGGAGATGAACAGATTTACCCAACTACAGTAATAAACATCACAATTAAAGGGCAAGCTTACCTAGTTAACGTAGGTGTAGTTCAAAACGCTCCCTACCCCATAATATTAGGTAGAGACATACCAATACTGGTAGATCTTTTAAATAAAGAGCAAATGAATAATGCTGAAATTATGGTTATGACCAGACAACAAACTAAAATGGCAGCTAAGGAAACTGAACTACTGAAGGAGTTACCTTTTGCTGAATGCAAACAGAAAAAGTCTAAAATAGAAAGAAGGAAGGATAAAGTAAAAGGGACTAAAATAAAAGAAAAACTTCAGTCACCTGAAATAGAAAATAGTAGCTTTCCATCCAACATTGAGCAGCTACAGGAGACAGATGAAACCTTAAAACCACTCTTTAATAAGGCAAGACAAAAAGAGAACATAACAGATGGAGGTTGTCATCTAGCAATTAAAAATAATAAACTTTACAGGGTCTCTACTCATGGAGAACAGCTTGTACTCCCTGTAACTCTCAGGGAGGAAGTTCTTAAAATGGGTCATTCTGATCTTTGGGCAGGTCACTTCGGTCAAGCTAAAACGTTCAGTCGTATAGCGGAAAGGTTTTATTGGCCAGGACAGTATGCCGATGTCATAAATTTCTGTAAAAACTGCCCTGAGTGCCAGTTAACAATACCTCAGAAACGGTCAGACAGGGTACCTTTGGTGAACATGCCTATCATAGATGTGCCATTTTCCCGAATAGCCATGGATGTTGTAGGTCCCCTACCCAGGAGCAAACATGGTAATCGTTACATATTAGTCATATGTGATTATGCAACTAAATATCCAGAGGCTTTTCCTCTTAAAAAGATTAAAACACGTCAGATTGTTAACGCCCTAATTCAACTTATTTCCAGAGTCGGAATCCCTAGGGAAATATTAACTGACTTAGGTACAAACTTTACTTCAAAGCAGATTAAAGAAGTATATAAGTTATTAGGCATAAAAGGGATCCATACTACACCATATCACCCTCAGACTGACGGCTTGACTGAACGGTTCAACAAGACTCTGAAACACACTTTAAAGAAAGTGGTTAACGACTGCGGCTCAGACTGGGACACATGGCTCCCATATGTCTTGTTGGCATATCGGGAAGTACCCCAAGCATCAACAGGCTTCTCGCCCTTTGAACTGTTGTATGGACGACAAGCGAGAGGACCGCGAGATGTCCTAAAAGAGGCCTGGGAGGGAGAAAACCGAGTGGAAAAACTGAACATTTTAACATACGTGCTTAAAATGAGAGACCGACTGAGTAAGCTCACTGAGACTGTTCATGAAAATATGGAAAAAGCACAAGAAGCACAGAAATGCTGGTATGACAAGTCGGCAAGGAAAAGAGTGCTTAAACCGGGACAAAAGGTATTGGTCCTACTGCCCACCAGCGACACTGGCCTGTTAGCCAAATGGCAGGGCCCGTATGTGGTACAACGGCAGGTTGGAGACACCACCTATGAACTGTGCATGCCTAACAGGAAAAAGCAGCTCCAGAGTTTCCACATCAATATGCTGAGGCTGTGGAACGAGACAACGGCCAGCAGTGCAGAACAGCTGTGGATCAGAGCTGTAGAGGATGAGGAGGAAGAAAAGGAGCAGTATTTCCCTTCAGAGGCACATGATACGACATCAGTGGATCTGCGTCATCTGAGTAAGCGGCAGAGGGAGGAGCTACAGCGCTTCATGCCACCTAAACTCTTCTCAGAGACACCGGGACGGACCAACACCCTACAACACAACATCAGGCTCACTAAGGACGAGCCTATTCGTCAAACAACCTGCAGGGTGCCAGCCAGACTCGTCTCACAGCTGAAAAAGGAAGTGGAGGCGATGTTGCGCATGGGGGTCATAGAACCATCGAACAGCGAGTGGTGCAGTCCTGTCGTTCTGGTCCCCAAAAAAGATGGAAGTCTTCGCTTTTGTGTAGACTTTTCAAAACTAAATGCAGTTTCTGCTTTTGACCCGTACCCGATGCCCAGAGCTGATGAGCTCATCGAACGGTTAGGCAAAGCAAATATACTTTCAACAATGGACTTGTGTAAAGGATACTGGCAGGTGCCACTTAGCCAGAGCGCTAGGAAGCTAACAGCGTTTAGAACGGCCACTGGCCTATACCATTTCAAATCCATGCCATTCGGTCTGCATGGAGCGGCTGCAACCTTTCAAAGGCTGATGGACGAAGTCCTCAGAGGGACAGAAGATTTTACAGCAGCTTACATAGACGATGTCGTGATCTACAGTTCTTCATGGGAGGAACATCTGAGACATCTGGACATTGTCTTTAAGAAAATTAGCGAGGCTGGGCTAACGGCTAATCCAAGTAAGTGCCATCTAGCTCAGAAGAAAGTTTCCTACTTGGGCTATGTGCTTGGCGGTGGTTGTATAAGACCACAAGTGGACAAAGTAAAGGCTGTGAGAGCAACACCCCAACCTACAACAAAGAGGAGGGTGCGCTCGTTTTTGGGTCTTGTGGGTTGGTATAGGAGATTTATACCCAACTTTTCCACGAGAGCAGCGCCACTAACTGAATTGACTAAGAAGGACATGCCTCAACGGATTAAATGGACAGAGGGCTGTGAAACTGCTTTCAAAGACCTTAAAGAAGCTTTGTGCAAAGAACCGGTTTTAGTAAGCCCGAACTTTGATCAACCTTTTGTCGTCCAGACGGATGCGTCAGGGACTGGACTTGGTGCAGTTCTGCTTCAGGGCAAAGGTGAGGATCGTAAACCTGTCCTGTACATAAGCAGAAAACTTTTTCCAAGGGAGACTAGGTACTCCACGATTGAAAAGGAGGCCCTGGCTATTAAGTGGGCCATGGACTCTTTAAAGTACTATTTATTGGGAAATGACTTTGTCTTAGAATCAGACCACAGAGCACTGCAATGGATTGGGAGGATGAAGGACTCAAATGCCAAAATCGCAAGATGGTACCTCTCATTGCAGCCTTACAGGTTCAAGGTCAATTATAGAAAAGGGTCTGAAAATATCACGGCTGACTTCCTGTCTCGACACTGGGAGTGCGTCGAGAGTAAAGGGGGGGGTGTGTGATGAAGTAAGGGTAACTTACCCATCACGATGACATATTGATGTTTAACCTACCTGGGTAGTACTATCCTCTGTTAAGGAGAGGGGGAGAAAAACCAGGAAGGGAGAGTAAAGGTGCACTGAAATTAATGTAAATAATTGTATGTAGGGGTAAGTGCCATGGCCATCTGTGTGATTTAATATAAGTATAAATATTGATGTATTTACTAGTGTTTAGCTGTGTAATGGGTGCATATTGTTACCTAGCTACCCTTTAAATATATCGGCTCAGCCGAGGGGGAGGGGCTACCACAATAAAAGCCCACACAGGTAGATAATATTGAGGGCAATCTACCGTGGTAGGGGGAGACCACAACTGGGTGTATGACTTTGTAGTCAAATGAGTTGTGAGTTAAAACATGATCAGAGTGTTAGTGGATGTTTGTGAACTTTTCGTTTTGTTTCGTCCAGTGTGCGCGTAATTGTTTATTTGTAAATAGCGTTGTGTGTATATATGTGTAAATAAATAAGGCAGAAAAGGAAGCATATCGGAGTCCTCAACTTATTCCGGGTCTCAGACCAATCGACCGACATTACCCACGGGGTTCACCTCGTTGCAAAGTTGGATCCAAAATGGCCGACTTCAAAATGGCCGCCATGGTCACCACCCATCTTGAAAAGTTTTCCCCCTCCCATATACTAATGTGCCACAAACAGGAAGTTAATATCACCAACCATTCCCATTTTATTTAGGTGTATCCATATAAATGGCCCACCCTGTATAATAAGATATAATAATTACATTGCACTATAAATCACATATTTACCATAAAAACAACAATAAACTTCATAAAACGATTAAAGTCTTTAGAGTGAACAGTGCAAAAGTATTATAAATGTCCATACCTGTATATAAAATGAGAGTATCGAATTACCAGCATACAATGAATTCCCTCACATGAACAACACACTGTGTGAGGAAAAAAAGAAAAGGCGCCATTACAGCCCAACTGGCGGCAATTCATTCACTGATGGAAAATTACTGCTGCATACAATAAATCTCTCATATACGAAATACATGTAACATATAGGCCATCTTACTCAGAAATTACATTAAACATAATAACCAAGCGATTAATACATGAAAAACACACTTTAAACAACTTTAACAAACTTTTTTATACAGAGCACTATAAACACATACCTTCCTCTAGCGCTTCCAGCGCAAACTGAGGACAGTGAATCGCTCAACACCAGTATAACTCGCCACAACAGGCGTAAAATTCAAAATAAAAGTTCTTTACATAAATCGGCTCAAATACAAAACACTTTATGAAATTACCAAACAAAATGTACATAAAATAAGGCTTATTCACTATAGCAATAAATAATGAATTAAACAAGGATTTTAAGTGAAACATGAAAAACAAAACCTTATCTTTTTACACATCTGCTACATTTAATCAGTTAGTTATACAAGAGATTTTGCAGCATTTACATTACCATGATATTTTATCTTGTCGTGTTGACTTCATGCTCCTTGCTGTTTGGATTTTGTAAACATTTTCAATGCTTTGAATTTGCCCAAAGATTCTAAAATCTGTAGAAGAAAAAAAAACTTGAAGCTGACTGGAAGAATTGTTATGAAAGGTATTTACCTCCACATAAGCTCACCAACTTCTACCAGTGTATCAGCATGTGTTATTTTTGTTTGATCATTAGATTTTAATGGGACACTTGATAAGTTTTTTGTATAGTTCAACAAAGCATTGAACTTAATGAGGGCTCATCCAGGATTTGAACCTAAAACCACTCACACCCAAAGCAAGAATCATACCCCTAGACCAACGAGCCAGCAGCAACAAGAGTCTTTGTGTTACTTTGATGTGCGTGACTGACTTTAAAAACTATATTGTCTGGTTGTCTCCAAATGTTACCACACTTAGCTGAAAACAATATTTTGGACAAGTTTCAGTCAGGTTTCAGGGCTCATCACAGTACACAGTACTCTACTCAAACTGACTAATGATTTATTACTTTATTACTTTACTTTATTACTTTACTTTATTTTTGCTCCAACTCTCAAACTTAAATTCCGACAAATTAATTCAGTTGTAAAAAGTAGCTATTACCAATTAAGACGCATTGCCAAACTGAAATCTGTTTTATCACTTAAAGATCTTGAGACAGTCATTCATGCCTTCATTACGTCACGCCTTGATTACTGTAATTCACTTTACATGGGTGTCTGTCAGTCTTCTTTGACCCGGCTTCAGCTTGTCCAAAATGCCGCCGCTAGATTGCTTTGTGGTGCGAAAAAACGTGAACACATCACACCTGTCATGGCCTCCTTACATTGGCTCCCCATCATATATAGGGTCCAATTTAAAATCCTCCTCTTTGTATTTAAGGCATGTTAACTGGTTGCACTGGGAAGTGTATTCATGACAAAACAAAATTCAATGCAGAGCTAAATTAAAGCATTTTTAACAGTTTAAGCATGAGGTGTCATTAAAGACTCGCTTTGTCAAATTAAAAGACTTGGCAGCATTTGACAGGAGCTGTGTGCAGTCCCACTGACTTTATGCTTCACACTGTTTACGTTATGTATCATGTTTATCCACCCAAACTGTACAATACAAACGTTGTGACGCTGTCTTTAATCGGTTAGTTATACAAGAGATTTTGCAACATTTACATTACCATGATATTTTATCGTGTCGTGTTGACTTCATGCTCCTTGTTGTTTGGATTTTGTAAACCCAAAGATTCTAAAATCTGTAGAAGAAAATAAAAACTTGAAGCTGACTGGAAGAATTGTTATGAAAGATATTTACATTCACATTCACCAACTTCTACCAGTGTATCAGCATGTGTCATTTTTGTTTAATCATTAGATTTTAACGGGACACTTCATAAGTTTTTTGTATAGTTCAACGAAGCATTCCACTAAATGAGGGCTCGTCCGGGATTTGAACCCAGGACCTCTCGCCCCCTAAGCGAGAATCATACCCCTAGACCAACGAGCCAGCAGGAACAAGAGATTTTGTGTTACTTTGATCTGCGTGACTGACCTTCAAAACTATGTTGTCTGGTTGAGCTGGTAAGTGTGGTCGGTACTTGCATTACAAAACTATCAAAACCTCCAGTATCAGTACATAGACTGGTTATAACCTCTTTTTAAAGAGTTAAAACATGAAAATATTCAAAGGCTCCAAATAGTAAAAACTTCTTTTAATTAGTCAACTGTCAGGACTAAACAAAGCTTTGTGCTGTTTTCATAAAGTACCTTTGTAACCCCATGTAATTAGACAGGCTTTACATGTTTACCAGTTTAATGCCACCTTTGATTTCTAATTGCACACTGTGATACATTTTGAAAAGACATTTTGTTAAGTCAACATTCTTTAGTGAAAGGATAAACGTTTTTAATGACTCGTTAGTAAATCGTTACACAACACCCTGTCCATAAATCTGTTTTACATTTCTGTCGAGGATATGCGTCTAGCTTTAACTTATTTACAAACATTTGGCAACCCCAAACTTGCACGTTTGCTAATAGACGCTGGGGAAAATCACCCAAGAATGAGTGATTTCTGAGAGAAAATCAGGCATGGACACATTTTTTTCTAATCCTAATAAATATGGGATGCTAAAAATGACCAGAAAAATCAGTTACTAGTAGGAATTTCTTAAAGCTTTTGACAGAAGCTGATTTTTTTGTTTTGATTGTTTTGTATTTAATGCTTTGTTGTGTTGTAACATTATCTCAGATTTAACGTCTATTAAATTTACCTGAATATTACAATAACCGAACTGATCAGTTGTAGAACAGCTGAAAATTGTTTTTTTCTGCACACAGATGTAGGAAGGAAAGTAAACACATGATGGCAGACTCCATCTACATTTTACTAAACACTTTAACAGCTGCACTGTTGGAAAGAGAAGCTGAAGAAAGGAAGTGATTCAAACATGCATAAGAATGATAACAGGCTTTAAGCTGCACTAGTCTGCAGTTCAGTCATGGCATTGTTTGGTTTTGTTTGCCTTCTTTCAGTCATTTTAGGTGAGAAATAATATTATATCTAATGTATTTTTAATAATCTAATGTTTTTTATTTGTTTTTAATTAAATTAACATTTATTTTTCTTTTTTTTTTTTAAGTTTATACCTCTGCACAGACTATTACACCAGTTTCTACCACTGAAAATGTCTTGGAGGGAAACTCTGTTACTTTATCCTGTAATTACAGTGGATCTGGAAGAGATGAGCTGCTGTGGTATCGTCAGTTCTCCACATTCAGACCAGAGTTCATTATTCTGGTTGCTGACTATCAAAAAGAAGCTGCAGGTTCTAAGTTTTCTGCAAAGATAAATGAAGATAAAAATCGAGTGGATCTGAAGATCGTCTCTGCTGCAGTATCAGATTCTGCTCTCTACTACTGTGCTCTGCAGCCCACAGTGACAGCAAATCATACTATACTGTTTAAAAACCAAACACCTACATTACATGTGATACACAATCAAAAATAGCTATAAGCATGTTTTATATATCATTTGCTTTCTCAGTCCTCAGGCTATGATGTCAAATAACTATAAAGCTCAAGTGAGCTTCTTATCTATGTGAGGAATTTCTCCACCTTTTTTATCAACAAAATGTCGATAAGATCAGCCATCCCTATATTAGATGATGAACCCTCTGAGCTCACGGTCTGCTCTGCTTTTCTGACCCAGTTTGACTTTGTGACTTTGTCCTTTTTTAACTGATATTGTAACTCATATGAAGCCTAATAATTTCATATTGGACGTTATTCCTTCACGTTTACTTAAGTGTTTGGGACGGTGTCTGCCATTGTGTTTTGTCCATCGTTAACGGTAGGCTTAATGATTGTGTTTTAAACACTCTGTGGTTCACCCACTCATCAAAAAATCAAACCTAGATCCCACCTCCTTCTCTAATTATAGACCAATTTCCAAAGTGCCGTTTTTTTTTTTTTTTTTTAAGTTTTAGAGAAGGTTGTTTATCTCCAGCTGGTTTCAGGGCTCATCACAGTACAGAGTCAGCTCTACTCCAACTCACTAATGACTTATTACTTTCTCTTGATTCTAGTCATTGTGTCATTCTAGTTATGCTGGATTTAACTGCAGCATTTGACACTATTGATCATAATATTCTTTTAAAGCATCTTTACTCCATCTCTGGGATTCAGAGAAAAGCTCTAGGTTGATTTTCCTCCTACCTGAAAGACCACTCTTTCGCAGCTCAAGTAGATAAATGGACTTCCACTCCAGCTCCCATTAACTGTGGTTTACCTCAAGGCTCTGTTCTGGTCCTGTCCTTGTCTCACTATATCTGACCCCACTGGGTAAGATTTTTCAGAAATTTGGAATGCACATTTGTTCTTTTAGTAAGGACACTAGAAGATTCCATCAAGAGATACAACAAAGTCTTGGAGCTGGTGAAAAAGGGCTTGACAAAGGCAGAGGCATAAATGTGGAAAACAGGATAAATGTGGATAGAAACACATTTGGTAATCAGGCTGCTATAGTGGAATTGGCCACAGTCAGTCCTGAAATGTTCCTTGCCCTGAGGGTTAATTTAAAAAACTAAGCTTTGTGAGGATCAGTGTCCTTGTGAGCCAAATCCAACCAAGATATGTGCATTGAAAGAAAAAGGTGATCTCCCTGACATTAACAAAAGGTGAGTGTACTGTCCAAAAATCTTTTAACTTGGTGGTTCATAGTTACAAATTTAATATAAAACTGCAAAAACTTTTTTGTTTTTGATATGTTTTTGTTTTATTAAAATATAATGTGTACAATCCTTTTTGTTGTATGGTTGTAGCTGCAGCTGTTGGGAACATAGGAATAAGCATTTCCAAAAATAGCCATTATTTTTATATTTTGGACAATTGTTATGGTGTAGTTTTATATATATATATATATATATATATATATATATATATATATATATATATATACTGTATATATATATATATATATATATATATATATATATATATATATATATATATATATATATATATATAATTTTCTTTGTACAAAAAATAGCCTTGGTTATCTTTGAAAAAGTACGGAAGGTTTAGCTATTAGTTTCTTACTTAAAGCTGCAAGTTTTTTTTGTGGCTGTAACTGTTTGCACAAAGCAGTCTTTATTAATGTGTAGAGATGTTTTAGTATAATTTTATATGTTCTAAATACAATAAAGTAAAAACATTTACAGTCTGTCATGCTAGTTTGCTCAGTTTGTTTCTTCTTATCTCATGTTTTATGTAGCAGGAAACATGCGGAAGTTGTGCATTTTAGTAGATGGACTTTGAAAGATATGTTAACTTATTAGCAGACATTTCACTGATCCGTAAGTTACTCATACTTAATGAATTATTTATTAATAAATACATATGCCATGCTGAATGTAGACAAAGTTCATGATGCATAGATACATTAACTAATGATGTGTAATTATGTAGTTAATTAAAAAAATTAAATTTGAATTAAGATGCAGTGCACCAAACCAAAATATCCAGTAAACAATGGATGTGCTATAGTCTCTAACAGCAAGGTGGAGCTGCAAGGTAGATATGGCTAATAAAAGTGCGGGTAAGTGCACACTACAACATCTCAGTAATGCTGTTTTGCCAGAAACATTCATGCCGTTGCAACACACATTAACATGTCACTACCAGGATAGGCCACAGGTGTGTTCAGAATGCTCTACCATCCAAATAGTAGTTGGTCAGTGATGGGTTATGTATAATAACAATGTCAATACATTTTTTCATGCTTTTCCCAGCTTTATTTAATATTTTAAAGTCTATTTTTAGAAAGCCTGATTAAAGCTCATCTGCAACCTTCCATCCGAAATACATTCTGCAGAACACAGAAAATCCTGAGCAGCTGCATCACTGTCTGGTTTAGGAATTGCACAATAATCAAATGCAAGACTCTCCAGAGAATAGTAGGGACAGCTAAAAAGATTATCACAGTCTGTCCTCTATCTCTTACTGACATTTACAACATACACTGCATCCACAAAGCCCTCAGCATTGTGAAGGATCTGTCATACAGTGCATCAAACCATTTTTTAAGGTCTGCATGGTCAGGCAAGGTGCTCATGCTAACCACTGTCAAAATCACCTACAATAGACATGCAGGCATTAAAACTGAACAACAGCAAAGGAAAAGGGACGACTGGTCCAACAATCCTGCTTTCTCTATAATTATGTAGATGACTGGGCAGATGTGCATTGTTGCCATGGAAGAGATGGCACCATGATGCACTGTTGGACAATCCACATGGTAACGTAAAGAAGTTAAAGGACCTGCAAGCGGTGTTCTGGTACCAGATATCACAGAACATCTTCAGATTTCTTGTGGAGTCCATGACTTGACGAATTAGAGTTGTTTTGACATTTTGTATGCTTTATTAGCCATGTTTTTCATTTTAATCACTAGTTCATTTTAAATTAACTCATTAAACTTGCTTAAATTCACTATACATTGATCAGTCATAACATTAAAACCACCTCCTTGTTTCTACACTCACTGTCCATTTTATCAGCTCCACTTACCATACAATTACTGACTGTAGTCCATCTGTTTCTCTACATGCTTTGTTAGCCCCCTTTCATGCTGTTCTTCAGTAGTCAGGACCCCCACAAGACCACTACAGAGCAGATATTATTTAGGTGGTGGATCATTCTCAGCACTACAGTGATGCTGACATGGTGGTGGTGTGTTAGTGTGTGTTGTGCTGGTGTGGTATGAGTGGATCAGACACAGCAGCGTTGCTGCAGTTTTTAAACACCTCACTGTCACTGCTGGACTGAGAATAGTCCACCAACCAAAAATATATCCAGCCAACAGAGCCATGTGGGCAGCGTCTTGTGACCACTAATGAAGGTCTAGAAGATGACCTCAAACAGCAGCAATAGATGAGCGATCGTCTCTGACTTTACATGTACAAGGTGGACCAACTAGGAAGGAGTGTCTAATAGAGTGGACAGCACTGCTTTGTCTGATCCACTCATACAGCACAACACACACTAACACACCATCACCATGTCATTGTCACTGCAGTGCTGATAATGATCAACCACCTAAATAATACCTGCTCTGTGGGGGTCCTGACCATTGAAGAACAGGTTGAAAGCAGGTTAAAAAAGTATGTAGAGAAACAGGTGGACTACAGTCCATCTGCTGGGATCTGGGTTCAAATCTGCTATTGGCCAGCTGGGTGTCTTACATAGATATTTCTGCCTTGCGTCCAGTGTTTCCCGGTGAAATTGGACCTGCCACCACCCTGACCAACAGTTTGATAAAAATGAATGAAATGAGAATATTTTAAATATGCTCTCACAACACAGCCGTGACTTGGTGAACCATAGATACTGTAAAAAGATGATGTGTGTAGTTATGCTGTACCTGCACTTCCTGTGTGTGCTTCCTAGAGACTTATGTGCCGAGTTTAATCCAGAGTGCTCACAAAGCTGTGTTCAGAAATGGCTCAACTACGCAACTCAGTGCACATTGGAAGATACATGACACTGATTCTCACTGTAGCATCAGGTAATAGTAAATATTTATTAATAAATAATAGTTATTGATTTAAGGTTTAGATTTTTTAAGTTTGCTGACATTGTTTTCTGTTCCCATTTCCAACAGGTGGTTTTGCAGATGAAATTGGACGAATAGATGCCAACATTGTCCGAAAAGAAACAGAGACTGTTACTCTAAAATGTTCATATCAGTCCAGCAGCAGCAACATTTGGCTTTACTGGTACAAACAAAATCCTAACAGCTCACCACAGTTTTTACTGTATAAAGGTGCCAAATCACGTAGTGGTGTGTACAAACCTACTGACTCTCGATTACAGTCAAACACAGATGATACATCTACTGTACTCACCATCAACAATCTACAGCTGACAGATTCTGCTCTCTATCACTGTGCGCTTCAAGTAGCAGCCCAGTGATACAAAGCTATTGAGATGCTGTACAAAAACTCACTTGTTTGAAGTTTCCCCAAAGTTCAGAAGATCAAAGTTTGTTTTTTTCTTTTTACTTGTTATCAGTTAACCACACAAACACACACACAAACACAATACAATACAAATAGCACCTACTCTCTGTGACATGGATGTTTATTAATAAATAATATGAAGTTAAGCAGATAAAACATGAAATATCTCAGGTTATCCTGTCTGTAACAAAATAAAAGTCAAAGTAAATGTATTTGCATTTTCCATGCTGTCCCAAGTTTAAAATTTAAAAATTAATATTAAAATTAAGATAGGATAAATTAAAATTGTAAAATAATCTGTGATTTAGTGATGAACCTTTATTTAAATGACAAAGGTGCAAAGAAATGACTCTCATTGGTTGATTAAATTGTATGAATATTATCAAATGTTGAATTTAGTGCCTGCAACACTATAATAAAGTTGGAACAAAAGCAAAATCACTGTGAAAAATTTCAAAAATAATTAAGTGACATTGTATTAATGCATTCCACTATAAGCAGAGTAACTGGTAACAGGTAAGCATATCATTATGAGGTATATCCACCAAAGTCAGCAAAGTTTTTGCAAGCAAAGATGGGTCGTGGATTACTACTTTGTGGTAAATAATTGTTAATCATTATAAAATAACATTTCTCAACTACAGATTGCAATGGCTTTTAATTATCATCTGTACATACATTCTTAATATAATATTTTTCAGATGTCTCCTATTGTAAATACATGCTGCATCATGAAGAGGTTGATCAGTCTACACTGACCACAGACTGAAGTCTTGTATTAAGCAAAACATAATAAGTGAAAATACAGTGTTACCTTGAAACTCGACATCAGTTGGTTCTGGGATTGGCGTCGAGTTTCAAGGTTTTTCTTTCCATAAGGATGTATAGAAAACCTGTTAATGTGTTCAACTGTCCCATAAAACTGCATATATTTTAAGCCAATATAAAATAATGGGGTTGTTTTTGACACTTATACACTGAAAATAACACAAATATAATATAAAACACCGAAATACAATTGAAAACAGTTAAAAATCTATAAAAAATACAATAAAACCTTCACCTTTACTCCTTTATTGTTTCCTTATGCTTCTTAATCATGGAGATGCTTGATCTTGGAATACTGTATTCCATTCAGTGAAGGCGCATTCACATGAGAAGTGACAAAATAGCTTTTGCACTAACTGTGCCATTATATAATGTTTATATTTTGTTCTTTTAATACATTGTCACGTTAAGTGTTTTAGAATCCATAAATAAACACAGATACATGTGGAGCTTTTAGAGTGAATTTGACGGTTATTCCACACAAATGAAGATTCGTCTCATATTCACACTTTGATGATGTTTTACCGCACCGCTCAAGTTATATGGGCCACTTCAATCAAGCACTTCTGCTGATTAAATAAATAAATAAAAATAGCAAAATAAAATGATATTACTAAAAACCTTAATGTGGTCAAAACATTAAGACAACATTTTCAAATGTAGCTTTGTCAGTGTGGACTAGGCTACTTAAAAAAAACTAATAACTAATACTTTTTAATGAAATTTGAAACTATTGTTCATAAGCTGTTGCAGTCTGTTTATCAGCTCATCTTGAAATTCTTCTGTCCTTCAGTAATTGTTTCTGCATTGTACTGATGTTCCATGCAGCTCATCATGCCAGGAAACCCAACAAACTGTAAACAGTAACTGGTACAGAACCTGCTTTTCTCAGAAGAGGGAGCTACAGTATCTGTCTAGCATTTTACCTCCTAAATCTTAAGATGTCAAGCTGCTTTAACATTTTCTAGTATTCATTACACTGCAGTTGTGTTTATTTGTAAGAACCATCACTCATCCTAAAAATACTAATATTTAACATTATAATCTAAAGTAAAAATCACACAAAATGAACTAACATTAAATTCAGCCTGTTCTAGAGGTAAGAAAACCAGAACAACCTGGCTGGAACCTAAAAAGCACCAGTTACACACAGATACATAATCAACAATACAACATGAATTACAGAGAATTCAGTGTCAATTAAGTTTAATGTCAAATACCACCCAGACTGTTATCAGCAAAAGATGCCAACATTTGTCATGGTATGGGTATGCAGCAATGCCCAAAGCAAAGGTGATTTGCTTATGGGAGAAGTATAGGTACAGGGGCATACATTTGGGTTTTAGAGAGGCATATGCAGCCATCAAAGCAACGTCTTTTTACAAGAAGTCAATGATTATGGCTTGATGGTTGTCTACACATACATGATTGGCTATGTCCGAAGGGACAATGGCCAAAGCCCTTTGATTGGTGGTATGTCCAGGGTATTCCTGCCCTGCACACTGTGTTTCCAGGTGGAACCAGACCTGTCATGACTCTGACCAGGTTAAAACAAAAAATTAAATTAAATAAAATAGATGAATAAATTAGTCGAACTGTTTATTTGGAAATGGTGTTTGTACAATAATTGATGTAGCTTGTTGCAGATTTAAACACATACAAAATATTTCTAGTATAGTTGATGTGGCTTTTGTTTACTTACAATGTGCTCAATACAACAACTCATGTAACACATACACAACTTTAATTATAAAGCCAGGAAGAAACTGTGTCACTGTCATGTGGTGCCATGAGGTGGAGCTTCATCATAATGTATGATGCTACCACCACTGTAGAGAAGCATTTACAGAAATATCCTCATACTGATACACACCCATCATGTTCACCTTTATATTCATGTGTATGTGGATTTCACTAGGTGAGTAAAAACCATGTTAACTTATGAAATATGGAAACAGAATGTGATTATGCTCTGTTCTCTATCACAGGTGACTCTACAACAGGTCCAATCAAGCCACTTGATCCACATAAAAATGTAACTGAAGGTGATACTGTTACTCTGTCCTGCAGCTACAAAGACTTCACTGGTACAGTTAACAGTCTGCAGTGGTACCGTCAATATCCAAAATCTAAACCAGAGTTCCTTATTTCCACTCTTGCCTTTGGAGATCCAAGTGAAAACATTACATTACGTTTGACTGCTAAAGGTCATCAGGATTTAAAACAAGTGGATCTGAACATCTCCTCTGCTGCAGTATCAGATGCTGCAATATATTACTGTGCACTGGTGCCCACAGTGACAGGAAACACAGCTGCACTGTACAAAAACTTCAACACAGATGTTTTGGCAGATTCACTACTCTACTTCATTTTTATTTTTTGTTCTAGCATTTAGATTATAGCGTTTTTTAAATTATTATTTTATTATTATTATTTTTACAAATAACACTTAAATATGGAATTTAATTGCAGTTGCAATTTTAGCACATGCCACGTTTTATGGTTTTTGTTTGTTGTTTGTTTTTTGCTGTATGTACAACTATACATTTATTGTCATTAAACCTGTTTGTATATTCCATCCTAGTCGATCCTCCTCAATGTTTGACATAGTGTAAAGAATGCTTCTTTATGTTATTGTAGCAGTCTGGCTATACACTACAGCTATCACAATACACACACAACCATGATACACTAGTACAGCAATCCCCAACCATTTTTGCATCATGGACCAGTTTCATATAATATATATTTTCATGAACCGGCGGGGGTGGGAGGATTTAAAATAGAATAACAATACTACTTACAAATGATGAAAAATCAGTGGGAACCCTAAGCTTTTTTTGCTGCAACGAAAAGATCCCACCTAGGGGTGATAGGTGACAATAACAGCCGAGGTGTGTTGACAATGAAAGCAGTGTTTTTTTATTGCTTTTCTAGCAATCTCTAATTATTTATTCTCTCTGTGCAAATTATGTACAGTGTATCACAAAAGTGAGTACACCCCTCACATTTCTGCAGATATTTAAGTATATCTTTTCATGGGACAACACTGACAAAATGACACTTTGACACAATGAAAAGTAGTCTGTGTGCAGCTTATATAACAGTGTAAATTTATTCTTCCCTCAAAATAACTCAATATACAGCCATTAATGTCTAAACCACCGGCAACAAAAGTGAGTACACCCCTAAGAGACTACACCCCTAAATGTCCAAATTGAGCACTGCTTGTCATTTTCCCTCCAAAATGTCATGTGACTCGTTAGTGTTACTAGGTCTCAGGTGTGCATAGGGAGCAGGTGTGTTCAATTTAGTAGTACAGCTCTCACACTCTCTCATACTGGTCACTGAAAGTTCCAACATGGCACCTCATGGCAAAGAACTCTCTGAGGATCTTAAAAGACGAATTGTTGCGCTACATGAAGATGGCCAAGGCTACAAGAAGATTGCCAACACCCTGAAACTGAGCTGCAGCACAGTGGCCAAGATCATCCAACGTTTTAAAAGAGCAGGGTCCACTCAGAACAGACCTCACGTTGGTCGTCCAAAGAAGCTGAGTGCACGTGCTCAGCGTCACATCCAACTGCTGTCTTTGAAAGATAGGCGCAGGAGTGCTGTCAGCATTGCTGCAGAGATTGAAAAGGTGGGGGGTCAGCCTGTCAGTGCTCAGACCATACGCCGCACACTACATCAAATTGGTCTGCATGGCTGTCACCCCAGAAGGAAGCCTCTTCTGAAGTCTCTACACAAGAAAGCCCGCAAACAGTTTGCTGAAGACATGTCAACAAAGGACATGGATTACTGGAACCATGTCCTATGGTCTGATGAGACCAAGATTAATTTGTTAGGTTCAGATGGTCTCAAGCATGTGTGGCGGCAATCAGGTGAGGAGTACAAAGATAAGTGTGTCATGCCTACAGTCAAGCATGGTGGTGGGAATGCCATGGTCTGGGGCTGCATGAGTGCAGCAGGTGTTGGGGAGTTACATTTCATTGAGGGACACATGAACTCCAATATGTACTGTGAAATACTGAAGCAGAGCATGATCCCCTTCCCCCCGGAAACTCGGTCGCAGGGCAGTGTTCCAGCATGATAATGACCCCAAACACACCTCTAAGACGACCACTGCTTTATTGAAGAGGCTGAGGGTAAAGGTGATGGACTGGCCAAGCATGTCTCCAGACCTAAACCCAAGAGAACATCTTTGGGGCATCCTCAAGCGGAAGGTGGAGGAGCGCAAAGTCTCGAATATCCGCCAGCTCCGTGATGTCGTCATGGAGGAGTGGAAAAGCATTCCAGTGGCAACCTGTGAAGCTCTGGTAAACTCCATGCCCAGGAGAGTTAAGGCAGTTCTGGGAAATAATGGTGGCCACACAAAATATTGACACTTCAGGAACTTTCACTAAGGGGTGTACTCACTTTTGTTGCCGGTGGTTTAGACATTAATGGCTGTATATTGAGTTATTTTGAGGGAAGAATAAATTTACACTGTTATATAAGCTGCACACAGACTACTTTTCATTGTGTCAAAGTGTCATTTTGTCAGTGTTGTCCCATGAAAAGATATACTTAAATATCTGCAGAAATGTGAGGGGTGTACTCACTTTTGTGATACACTGTAATAATTCAAAGCAAGTTCTAAATAGGTATAGTGCAATATAAGTATTGTACAGTGGGGCCAAAAAGTATTTAGTCAGCCACTGATTGTGCAGGTTCTCCTACTTAGAAAGATGAGAGAGGTCTGTAATTTTCATCATAGGTACACTTCAACTATGAGAGACAAAATGAGAAAAAAAAATCCAGGAAATCACATTGTAGGATTTTTAAAGAATTTATTTGTAAATTATGGTGGAAAATAAGTATTTGGTCAATAACAAAAGTTCAACTCAATACTTTGTAGCATAACCTTTGTTGGCAATGACAGAGGTCAAACGTTTCCTGTAAGTCTTCACCAGGTTTGCACACACTGTAGCTGGTATTTTGGCCCATTCCTCCATGCAGATCTCCTCTAGAGCAGTGATGTTTTGGGGCTGTCGCTGGGCAACACGGACTCCAAAAATGTTCTATGGGGTTGAGGTCTGGAGACTGGCTAGGCCACTCCAGGACCTTGAAATGCTTTTTACGGAGCCACTCCTTCGTTGCCCGAGCAGGGTAATTGGGATCATTGTCATGCTGGAAGACCCAGCCACGTTCCATCTTCAATGCTCTCACTGATGGAAGGAGGTTTTGGCTTAAAATCTCACGATACATGGCCCCGTTCATTCTTCCCTTAACACGGATCAGTCGTCCTGTCCCCTTTGCAGAAAAACAGCCCCAAAGCATGATGTTTCCACCCCCATGCTTCACAGTAGGTATGGTGTTCTTAGGTTCTTCTTCTTCCTCCAAACACAACGAGTTGAGTTTTTACCAAAAAGTTCCATTTTGGTTTCATCTGACCACATGACATTCTCCCAATCCTCTTCTGGATCATCCATATGCTCTCTGGCAAACTTCAGATGGGCCTGGACATGTACTGGCTTAAGCAGGGGGACACGCCTGGCACTGCAGGATTTGAGTCCCTCTCGGCGTAGTGTGTTACTGATGGTAGCCTTTGTTACTTTGGTCCCAGCTCTCTGCAGGTCATTCATCAGGTCCCTCCGTGTAGTTCTGGGATTTTTGCTCACCGTTCTCATAATCATTTTGACCCCATGGGATGAGATCTTGACCCCAAGGGAGATTATCAATGGTCTTGTATGTCTTCCATTTTCTTACAATTGCTCCCACAGTTGATTTATTCACACCAACCTGCTTGCCTATTGTAGATTCACTCTTCCCAGCCTGGTGCAGGTCTACAATTTTCTTCCTGGTGTCCTTCGACAGCTCTTTGGTCTTGGCCATGGTTGAGTTTGGAGTCTGACTGTTTAAGGCTGTGGACAAGTGTCTTTTATACAGATAACGAGGTCAAACAGGTGCCATAAATACAGGTAACGAGTGGAGGACAGAAGAGCTTCTTAAAGAAGAAGTTACAGGTCTGTGAGAGCCAGAAATCTTGCTTGTTTGTTATTGACCAAATACTTATTTTCCACCATAATTTACAAAAAAATTCTTTGAAAATCCTACAATGTGATTTCCTGGATTTTTTTTTCTCATTTTGTCTCTCATAGTTGAAGTGTACCTATGTATAAAATAAATTTTTTTTTTACAGGTTTTCCTAGTACATTTTTACAGTTTTTCCCTGTATTTAAAAAAAGACAGAACATTTTAGTAAAAATACAGGAATAAACTGTATATTGAAAAGTGTCATGTGATTTACCAAAAAAAAATCTGTATAAATGAAATACATAAAAAAACTGTTTTTTTTTACAGTTTTTTGATGACACTTTTAACAAAACTAACTGTAAAAATAAAGTAATCTTCATTGAAAAAAATAGCAGAATCTTCTGTAATTTTCAAAATGAAACCTTTTGTTATGCCGATATATCACAGTCAATTACATAAAAAAACTGTTAATAGTGAATTTAAAAATTTAAAATTGCAAGAAAATATGTGAGCAAATAAATATTTTGTAATTTACATACATACATTACTACTTTACATACATAAATTGGAAAAACAAAGGTATTGCCTACCTTATGAGACAGGCAACAATACAATTTAAACAGATTTTAACTTTTACTTTATTTATGCATTTGTATTAATTTAAAGATTGAATTGTTAAATGAGTGCATTTATACAAACTGTGTAAAACCATATGCACCACATATATAAAATGATGCTCTAACCTATCAGTTACACACTCAAAAAAAGGGTATGCTGGTGTGACACAAATCAATTACATTTTAGATGTTTAGATGTTTTCTAGTAGACTCAACTTAACTTAGTTACTTTATTTCCTTGGAACTACTTAATGTAATTAGTTTATCAGGTTAGAAACCGGATATGACGCACCGGAGATTGCGCAATACATCGTGAAGGCACATTGTGTTTCAATGGCGTCTCAGGTAATGTGAAGCTTTACAAAATTTGTACATCTTTCTAATTTTATGCCAATCATGATGTTTATCTTATTATATCGTTTAATATAGCTCTTTAGTTGAATAATATTCAAGTTTTATTGCTGTTCATGCGTTATTTGTTTAAAAAATGCTAACGCTAATTCGCGCGTGCTAATGCTAATGCTAACGGCCGATTTGCTTATAGTGTGTTAGGTTTTTAACATAACATCATTATTAAACATAAATTACATCCAGACCACATGGTCTATTGTTCAACATGTCGCCGGCTAAGCTCTCTCCCTGACTCCTACAGAAAGGGGGGGGGAGGCAGAGCCCGGGGCTTGTTAGCACACTTCATTGGCTCCACCAGCAGTAAAGGAGGAGGAGCCTAGCTGAGTTTAAAAACTGGCGGGGAAGAGAGGCGCGGCCTCTTTCTTACGTGGTGTGTCTAGACTGCAGGAGTAAGGAGCGCCGGCCGGCTTAGCTCTGATATATATTCACAGATTATTTTTACACTTAATAAAGTGTTTTAAAGAGTACTTTCTGGACTTCCTTCGACTGCTTTCTTCAGGACCTTTTGAACAAAAGATTTATCCTAACAAATGGTAGCCAGAGGATGGTTCAGGAGGTCTGAGGATAGCATCGAATTAATTCAGCTGACTGAGGTAAGACCAGGAATTCTGAAAAATCTTTTGTACTCAGTACAAGGTGCGCGCCTGCTTAAGGTAAACAGACGTTCTCTGTATATATATTAGATGCATTTATTATTTAGTGTACTGAGTGTGAAAGTGAATCTCAGAATCCGTAAGTGTCTGATTAAATTACTAAAGTATCATTAGATAGTTTAAAACTGTGAATATATGTTGGAGCTAAAAAATTTATGTTTCCTGATTGCTGAGTTTGAATCAGACCGAGCAAAATAAACGGTAAAGGGCTGTTCGGCAGAGGCTTCACCCGGAACACCATTGGAGCGAAACGTGTCTGTCTGTTTCAAAAGCAGGGGCGCGTGATTCGAAAGATCTAAGTTTTAACGAGTCTGGGACTGGGTTAATTCTATAGATCTCAAATTTTCGAGCGTTGGATCTAGAAGTCTGGCAGTTTGAAAAACGAGATTCTATGATTCGAGCGTTGGAAATAATAGGGTCTGGCAGTTTAAAAAACGAGATTCTATAATTCGAGCGTTGTAAAACCTAGGGTCTGGCAGTTTGAAAAACGAGATTCTATGAATGAGCGAACGTTGGAAATCTATTACCTGGCAGTTCAAAGGACGGGGTTCTATGATTTGAACGTGGAAATCTTAGGGGTCTGGCTGTTCAAAGGACGGGATTCTATGAAAAAGATTGTCCTAAAATTCGGACTTGACGGTTTTGGGAACGGAGTTCGGTTAATTAGACTACTTTAAATTCTAAATTTGGTTCGAAAACAGTACATCGGGAGTTTGTTTGTCAGTGTTTCTGTGCGTATTTATATGTAACCTTTTGTTTGTCCGCCATCTTGCACACGCGTGTTTTTCTGTCTGTCCGCCATTTTGGCTTTCTGTCTGTCCGCCATTTTGTCTTGGGAATGCAACGTGGTCTCCCGTCTATCCGCCATTTTGTTTCTTGAGAACGCAGCGTGTTTTTCTGTCTGTCCGCCATTTTGGCTTTCTGTCTGTCCGCCATTTTGTCTTGGGAATGCAACGTGGTCTCCCGTCTATCCGCCATTTTGTTTCTTGAGAACGCAGTGTGGCTTTCTGTCTGTCCGCCATTTTGGCTCTGTCTGTACGCCATTTTGTCTTGGGAATGCAACGTGGTCTCCAGTCTATCCGCCATTTTGTTTCTTGAGAACGCAGCGTGGTTTCTTTTGTTCGGCGGCCATTTTGGACCAGAGAGCTGAGCGTGGTTTTCTGTCTGTCCATTATTTTGGCTCTGGGAGAGCTGAGCGTGGTTTTCTGTGTATCCGCCATTTTTGGCTCTATGTGAGCAGCTTGCCGTATCTTGTCCATCGGCTATCTTTGTCTTTGTACGCCTGGATTGGGTAAGTGCTGCAGTTAATTTTATAATCAACTTTATTTTTATAATCTTAAGATAACTGAGTTAAGATGAAGTATTTATGGTACCTTATTAAGTGTGTTTTAAGGTAGATAGCGTTCTTGAACTTTAAGGTTCTTAAACCAGGAAAGGGGGTACTTAGAGTGGAATTCATCCATGTGTGACATAGGACATTTTCACACATAATTAAGGAAAATCTCCTTAATCAGAGTTGTTATAGTGAATAAGATTAAAATTTTGTGAGTAACACAGCGCTTGTTAGTCGTGATAGGAGATTTGCTGGGTGTATTGGTGCATGTATTATTGAGAGATTGCTATATTGTTTCTTTGTTTAATGTATGGGGTAGTGCTGGACAATAATTCGACATCAAAATGTCGCAAGTGGGGAATGTTTCAATAGCGGGGATATGATTTTAAACAAATTCGATCAATACACATACATACACGAATCCAGTGCTTAGTGTTACCGCTCTGATCGCACTGGTTACTGTAACACCGTAGTTTTTAAAGCACATTTCACAGACTGTAATTTTGCTTTTGCTTAAGTATGTTTTGTATTAGTAATTGTTACATTTTGAATAGCATCTGTTACCGAGCAAAATAAAAATAAAAAACGCTAAAGAAATCGCGAATTCAGTGAGTTGCGACAGGGAGTCGAGTCTTTTGTCTCGGTTCCTTTTGAAGAGCCGCGTGTTTACATGGCGACTGCCGGAAGAGTCGGTTCCTTTGTTTCGGTTAGAAGAGCCGATTCATGGATTCGAATCATTTTGCGACACATCGCTGGTGGTTGTACAGTTTGAAAAAAAGTTTTATGTCATTTGAAATGACGCATTACACATCCCTAACTGTTTTGATTGTTGCATCAACATGTTTCTTCTATTTCATTTGAGTTAAGGACAACGTTTCTTCTATTACATTTGAATTAAAAACTACTGTTGAGGTTTGTATCCACTCCCGTTTACATTACACAGAGGAGACCCCCTGCTGTTTACTCGGTGAGTACATTTTAAATGAGTTACTTTCTACTTTTTGCTTGAGTGGATTTTCAGAGTAGTAACTTTACTTGTAATTAAGTAAAGATTAATTAAAGTAATAGTACTTTTACTTGAATACAATTTTTTGGTACTCTTTCCACCTCTGATTAGGACATATGGTAATATATTAGATTATATATTGTCAAAGCTTATGTTTATTTGAGAGTGAGGTCGTGTTTTTCTCTGTATACAAATGCTGAATACAAGTTAAAAGGTAAAAGCTAACATGTTACTGTTTCTAAAATATTGTGTAGTTGTAAAGAGTGAGATTTCATAGCCCTATAAATCTTATGAGGTGTGATCATTTGTTTGCCTCTCGAATTAAATTGGAAATAATGCCAGAAGGTACCACTATTTCTGTACAAGACAGGGACTCTGATCCCTTCTGGATTTGTGCAGAATTTTCTTTCTGTCTTTGTCTGATACAGAAATATCCGTAGTTATAATAGGTGATCTTGAGGGTTATACTTATCTAACTCGGTTAGTGCCAAATTATGTTCTATAACTGAAAGGAAAACATCTCACGTATCAAGTTAATGATTGTATAAATACTACAGTGTACTTCTAAAATTGAACATTATTATCAAATGCTGTAATGTACTTAATCCTACCACTTTTTACTAATTGCAGGAGATGGTGAACATCATGACTGTATTACTCTATCTATTTTTTCTGGGCCTGATAGGAATCCTGAATTGGAAATGTTTGTGAAAGGATTTGCATCCAGAGATGCTGCAACAGACAGGAAACAAGTGGGCTTAGTTAAAATTTTAGCAAATGATACTTTGTGTCATTGTCCCTCTTATTCAATTTAAGTGGAACTATTTAAGTAAAGTTTTGTTCCAATTTTACAGGACAATGCCAGAGGTGACACTGCTGACAAAGCTGTTACACACCTTCCACTGCTCAATAACGACATTATTTGTTTACAGGTCCAGCTAACACCAGACTTTGATTGAACTAACTTTAAAATTCTGTGCTTTCCAACAGGATAAACACATTTAGAAGGTTTATTTAATGTTTTATTTTCAAAATTTGATTGTAAAATTTGAAAAAAGGGGGGAGTATAATGGTAGGAATGAGAGTTTATGTTTAAATATGGCAGGAGTATTATGGCAGGAATAAGAATTTATGTTTAATATGCCGCTTTGTGTATTAAATCCTGTGATACATTGTGCTGGGGCAGCTGGACTGGCAGACCTACGGATATGCATGCAGATTCAGGTACGTATATGCATGCAGATTCAGGGACGCCTGGTGAAGGTAATCTTCAGCCTTACCTCCTGTTTAGAGAAAAGCGAGTTGTAGCAATCTGTAGTATCTCTCAGCGCTGCTGCTTGCACGGACTCAGATGAGATGGACTCAGGTGAGATTAACCTTTTGCGACCCTGCGGTCACATATGAGGACATTACATTTTGGTTTTGTTATGCCTTATTCCTTGACCTGCTAAACTTCGATCGATTGTCCCCATTAGTGGACACTTTTGTCTGCCAGCTAGTGGTAGCAAAAGTACTAGAACACTAATAAAGTTTGTTTGCTTCTTTATTGAGATTTTGACGTTATGTTTTGCACTTTGGTTGCATTTATGACAGGAGCGGTGGTTGCTCATTGCACGGGATTCAGGTTATATCGGGCACAGACATGGACAGTTCAGTGTCTCTGGTTCGCCTCGCTGGCATGTCTTTGGACTGTGGGAGGAAACCGGAGCACCCGGGGAAAGCCCACACGACAACATGCGGGCTCCGCGGAGGGGGGACCTTCTTGCTGTGACAGTGTGCGACGGTACTACCCACTGAGCCACCGTGTCACCCAACTAATAAGGTTAAAAACAAAAGGAATAGGGAAAATGCATTGAAAAAATCAAAGCTCGGGTCTCAGGAGATTAAATATAATTGCTTACACGGACTCCGGTAAGATTCAATTTAATTGGTAATATTTTTTGGAAATTGTTAATTGGCAATTGTTAATATTTGATGCTTGTGTTGTATCCGATGAATCTTTTCTAGCTAATTGATCAGGTCAACTCACTCAGTTTATACTATATAGTTTATTGAAGAAGTTAGATTGGTTCAATGTGGTGCAGTAAACCTTGTGGCAATACTATGCATGATCATAGATGAGTGCAGTTTAAAGATTGAGGAAACAGTGAAGAAAATAACTTGTTAGGAGAGAAGTACATGAAGGGGGGTGACTGGAGACCCAGGTCATAGGTTTCACAGACACACAGCAACCCAGCGGGGGGTTGAGGCCATAAACTGCAGGCCCTGCATGAGTAAAGAGAAGTCTGATATTTAATCTACTGTGTACTGGCTGAGGATGGTGGACACTTATGCAGTACCAAAGATGATGTAAAAATTATGAATACCAGATCTTGCAGATGTGTGTCATGGCTGTTGTTGCATTCTGATGTTTGAGTAAAGCAGTGTTCAAGAGGCATATGGGGTGCTGAGGTACAGAATGCCAAAGTAATGACCATCAGACAAGAGGAAGGGAAAGCTGATGTGAGACTGGATGGAGACGTTATGCAGTGAAATCTCAAGCCCGTGTGGGACAGTAGTGTGTTTTAATAGACATCCACCTGAAGACCTGGGTTCCATAATAAAAAGTGAGGGGTTCGGTAACATCTTATAGAGGTTTTGGATGTATTTTACAGTAAGGTATTAGAATAACAATAATTCGTGTAGAAAAAGTTTTGGTTACAAGAGTAAATTAGAAAGAGCTACAAGTGCTTGTGTTTTAGTGAGAGTAGGGATGCAGGTACCATAGTGATGTGGGGTTAATGACATTTGTAGGGAGATGTAACAATAATACAATAGAGATAGTATAGGTTGGTAGTACTTTGCAGTGAGTTAACTAAATGGAACTGTTTAAGTAGAGTTTAATGTGATTCAAGAAAGCCAAAGTGGATCAAAGCGCTGGTGATGATGAGCATGAGGGATTGGCTGACTAGGAGCAGGAGATGGTCATGTGAGAGTCTGTTGGATTGTGGGAAATGGAGTCTGTATTGTTAGAAGCAGGAGGTGTGTTAGTACCAGTGACCAAAAGTTGGGGTAAAAATCTGAATGAATAAATAATATAAGTCAGGGGTTTGTAGGACTGATGGAAGTTGATATAGTAGAGCTGTTGTTATTTTAAGTATGGCAGAGTAAATAATAAATAGTGGATTGGTGATTTTGTATTGGAAAAAATGTGATTTAGAAAATTTGAAGGCTCTCTAGCATGCGGCGATGATGAAGTAGAATAAGTGTAGAAAATGTTAGATGTAATGTGTATGCACCTTCTGCTCTGATCAGTTTGAACTGTTTGAAGTGGAATTTTATATAGCAGGAAGGGTTAATGCAGTATGAGAGACAAATTGTGAAGTAATTGTTTGTTTCCAGGGGATCACTGTCGATTGCCCTGAAGTATATGTTTGTTTCCATAGGGCCATTGTCGGTCGCGGTGAAGTGATTGTTTGTTTCCATAGGACCATTGTCGGTCGCGGTGAAGTAATTGTTTGTTTCCAGGGGATCACTGTCGATTGCCCTGAAGTATATGTTTGTTTCCATAGGGCCATTGTCGGTCGCGGTGAAGTAATTGTTTGTTTCCATAGGGCCATTGTCGGTCGCGGTGAAGTAATTGTTTGTTTCCAGGGGATCACTGTCGATTGCCCTGAAGTATATGTTTGCTTCCATAGGGCCATTGTCGGTCACGGTGAAGTAATTGTTTGTTTCCATAGGGCCATTGTCGGTCGCGGTGAAGTAATTGTTTGTTTCCAGGGGATCACTGTCGATTGCCCTGGAGTATATGTTTGTTTCCATAGGACCATTGTCGGTCGCGGTGAAGTAATTGTTTGTTTCCAGGGGATCACTGTCGATTGCCCTGGAGTATATGTTTGTTTCCATAGGGCCATTGTCGGTTGCGGTGAAGTAATTGTTTGTTTCCAGGGGATCACTGTCGATTGCCCTGAAGTATATGTTTGTTTCCATAGGGCCATTGTCGGTCGCGGTGAAGTAATTGTTTGTTTCCAGTAGACACTGTTGTTGTACTGAGGTTTACGTTCTTTTGTCTGAGTTGTGTTTGGACAACCGAGTGAGTTGTGCCAGTGAATGTTAAAAGAATACTCGTATTCTTCGACTAGGCAGGAATTTTCTGTTCTAGGGTGTGTCTCGTTAAAACCTATCAGTTTATCTTTTTCTTAATACGTGTTACAGATTTTGCTCGAAAGGTTGTTTAAAGCGGTCTAAAATGTCTAATTTAACACATAGAGAATTTATCCATGTCTCACCCACTAACTCAGGAACCAACTCCAACCAACATCAAAGCTTATAAAGACAATTACACCTGTTTCAGGAGCAACAAACCAGAACCGATAAACAGGGGACATTTTTCAGAAGGGATGTGTATGAATGGGTGTCTGTCGCTAAAACACTGAATGAACTGCCAAAGGCAGCTCACTTGCGTCCCTGACGCTAACCTTCCTTACTCACCGGCGCCACATTGGTGTCAGAAGTGGGATCGTGGTGTTTGGGTGGCTCTGATGGTTTGGTGAGCCAATATGCCCGGTCTGTCGGAGTGCGCTAGCCCAGGTGGCTGTAGGGGCAGGGTGCCCGGTCCAGCAGTGGGTGGAAGAGCGACTCGGCAGTGTAATGGGGTGCGGTCCAGACATGGAGCCACCCAGTGGACGCTGGTGAGTGGGTCACCGGGACGGTTGACCATTAGGGAGGGGACAGTGTAGCGTCGCCACTGGGTCTGGCACGGGCTTTACCCAGAAAGCCTTGCGGCAGTGGTGTCTAAGCTCACCGTGGCAGTGTATCCCGTTGTTGGAAGTGGGGTGGCTGCGGTGAGGGCTGGGTAAGTAGCTTATATGTTTGTCTGTTGTATGATTGTATGTGTGTATGAATGGGTTAAGTGGCTAGAAGGGATGTTTGGGCCATGGAAGGAAGTTATTACGGGTTTAGTGATGTCAGTATGAGAGTGTGGGATTGGCAATTTTAGTGGTATGTTGAGAATTCTCTTGTAGATAATTAGAAATAATTACTGATAAATGTTAAGGTGTGGTTCCTCTTTCACTGACAAAGGTATGGTGGGCATGCCTTGACTCCTGGTGAGTCCAAAGGATCCGGTGTGGTTAGAGTCCATGCCAGTTTGGTTAGAGTCCAAACTCAAAGCCTGGTACCAGGTCAGTTGGTCCGAGTCCAACTGTGAAAGCCTGAACGGGTTCAGGTCGGTTGGTTAAAGTCCAACCGTTTGTGTGGTAAGTTATTTTCTGGTCCATGTCGAGCAGTCGGCCCTGAAAACCAATATAGCAATTGCTTTGTGGAATAATCAGTGGAATTGATTAAGTTTCCTATTGCATGGTTAGCAATTGGTTAGTAAAGTCAGTGAGGCTAGAACTGGTCAGGGAAACTACTTATTGCGAGTTTGGTGAGGTCAGTATGTGTAGGATTGGTAATTTTAGTGATATGTTGTTGTTGTGGTATCCCGTGCATCAGGGTATTAATAGAAAAATTTGTGATAGAAGTAGTGAGTAGAGGAAGCAGAGGGGGGCAGGATCCACCAGTTATCCAGATGGTGTTGGCTGATTTGTCTAGATATCATGCAGATGATGATGAGGAGGATGACCTTGAAGGTGGGCCGGAAGACCCACTTCGAGCAGTATAAGTGCTACTAACTCTGCTTAATTAAAGGTAAAACCGACCAGACAAGACGAGGAGAGAGGACCAGCACTACTAATCACACACCGTGATGAAGGAAGGAAGGACTGGCAGAGGCAGACTTCGTGGGAATTGGAAGACCCACTCCGAGAGACAGAAGTGACACCAACTGAACCAACCAACAGGGAACTAAACACAGCAGAAAGCCCGACAAAACCGACTATGTGGAAGAAGAGTCCAGCGGAATCAACGGAGCGGAACAAGACGAGGGGGGAGAATTTAGTTAGACTAGGAGACAAAAAAAAAAAAAAACATAAACATATAGTTCGCAGACACATAGACCATCTTTGAAAACACTAGTTAAGTGCAACACACATAGTTTAGCTACAAAACGCAAGGGGTTAGTTCAGGATTGTTTACAATGTATATATGTTTGGTACTCTGCTATTTTTAGGAAATGTTTGTGCTGCTGTGGAAACAGGTAAGACCGACAGGGGAGAATCCATAAGACATTAGGAGTCATGCAGAGACACAGGAGCTATGGGCCCCTTCTGAATATCTGCAGCTCCGTCTGGTGGAGGACAACCTGAACGGACTTCCTGTGGAAGCCACGCACCCATTGTGTTTATTTTATTTTTCTTCTCTTTTTGATTTCCTATTTTTTTAAATTACTTTATTTTGATTTCCTGTTTTTATTATTTTTTGTTTGTTTGTTTGTTTCAGGGTTAGGAGCTGTTGCGATAGGTACGGTTCCTTTAGTTTAATTGGTAGCCTTTTTATTTTTAGAAACGTTTTATTGTATAAAATTCAGCCCAGTGGCCATGTAGTCAGAAGGGGTTAAATTGGGGGGTTGCTGACGGCTATCCTTATCTCCTGGGATCTAGAAACACCTAACCTATAGTTAAAAGTTATTGTGAAAGCATTAAGATGCTTTCAAGGGGGGCTTGGTAGGTTTTTAACATAACATCATTATTAAACATAAATTACATCCAGACCACATGGTCTATTGTTCAACATGTCGCCGGCTAAGCTCTCTCCCTGACTCCTACAGAAAGGGGGGGGGAGGCAGAGCCCGGGGCTTGTTAGCACACTTCATTGGCTCCACCAGCAGTAAAGGAGGAGGAGCCTAGCTGAGTTTAAAAACTGGCGGGGAAGAGAGGCGCGGCCTCTTTCTTACGTGGTGTGTCTAGACTGCAGGAGTAAGGAGCGCCGGCCGGCTTAGCTCTGATATATATTCACAGATTATTTTTACACTTAATAAAGTGTTTTAAAGAGTACTTTCTGGACTTCCTTCGACTGCTTTCTTCAGGACCTTTTGAACAAAAGATTTATCCTAACAAGTGATTTATTTATTAACGTCTTTTTAGGGTTTCTGTGAATCAAAATAAAGTATTGAGGCAGATTTTAATAGATTGCCATTGGCTGACTGTATATTATGTCCAGTTGCGCTATGTATGATAACGTTGCAGTGCCGTGGTGCTAGCTAGTGCTAAGCTAGTCAAGTTCAACAGCCAGTATTCTCAACTTGTGGCAGTAAGGTTCTTTCCCAAAAGGTAAAAATGGCTTAAATTACTTCGTTGCGGTAGTATATTAGAAGAAGGTAGACAGTAAAAGATGTGTAATATTTGCTGTGCCAGTGCATTAAAAAACATGGACACAACCTAGCTAGCTAAGATGCGAGCAGGCAGCTCGAGCCTGAGGGAAACGGCAGGCTTTTGGTTTGGCGCTCACGTTCTGTACATACTAATACCAAAGTGATTCTGTAACGTTAGTATCATTAGAATGAGTTTTGTGACTGTTATCCATGAAAACACACATGTGAACAGTGTTGGATAATCATTTAATTTGTCATGTTAAAGTCATAGCAGAAATAATATTTCAGTTATTTACAACATAACAATTGATGTCTTGTATCTTCTGTTTACAGATGGTTGGAAATGTGTAGTTGCAGTTGGACTGACCTTTTACTGGTAATTTTTTTTCTACATTTTATGCTAAATTGAAGAATATTGAGCTACTTTTGACTGAACACTGAGTGATTAAGTTTAGATTAAGTGAAGAAGTAAAAATGGAGAAATTCTTATTATTTATCCTGTTTGGTTCTTTTACTTACTTTTTTGTTTTATGTGCTTTATATTTATTTTCTTATTTAAGCTGGTAATTTCTTTATAAGTATTTGTCTTGCTGATTTGGCTTTTCTTTAGTTTTCTTTAGTAATTTTTTATTTATATATAATTTTAATAGTATCCAATTTCATCTACAATTTAGGATTCCCCCAATCACGCAATACCATCAGTGCTAGGAGGGTGAAGGTAAGCACGAGTTGTTGCAGCAACCACCCCATCTTTTTGGGACAAGGTATGTCTAAGTTGAAATAAAGGTTGAAGTGAGATGTCAGATATGTTAAGTCCTAAATGGAAATTTGTGTACTGTTAAGTTCAAGAAAGTGATCCCCCCCTTTCATTGTAGGATGGTGATATGGCGGCAACTGAACGGGTGATTGAGGAGACTGTTCTGAGGATCTATGTGACTAGAGTTGATGGAGCTGAAGCCATGGACCCCCCTGCCAATACTTGAGTGGTATTAGAAGGTGGTGTGGTTCTAGAAGACTTGGGCAGTGTGTTCCTTGCCTTTGCAGTTCGGGCTGATTTATGCCTTATATATTTATAACCTTATGATTTATAACTTGTTACCCTGCTACATTCAGATACACTTTTGATGTACTCCAAAAACTGTTTCTGGAACTAAATGCTAACACACTGTTTTATTAAGCTCAATTACTAATTACCAAGCTGTTCAGTGGCATGTAGTCCATACTGAGTATTACACTTGTGATGTACTGTTTATCGAATTCCACTGTGGTTGCACGTTCTAAAAACTTAAATGTTGGCACTGACTTGTACATAATTCAAAATTATAAGTGTTTCATGCTCATGTTTTGTAGACATTTCACTTAACTGTATGCTGCTTTGTTACAGTTTTTATTTAAATGAATTCTGATTGCACTTATTGTATGCTGTATTGTGTTAGACAACTGATTCTTACACTGATCAGCCATAACATTAAAGCCTCCTTGTTTCTACACTTACTGTTCATTTGTGTGAAAATTATTTGGGTTAAAAATAGTTGAACTGTGGTGGCTGTTGATCCATTTTAAAGCTGAAATTAACTAAAGCTATGTACATACTGCATTTATAAAGTTATATATAACATGTAACAACTACAACATTTCACAGTAATTTGAAAGTAATATGCAGACAAATCTACCACCATTACAACAGAGAAGGAAATCCTGTCAGTCAAAAGAGGTGAGATCAATTTAAAACTGTTTATTAGTGTTATTACTTGTCTTTTCTACTCAGAAAACTTGGCTTTAATGGTAAAATTGTAATATTATTAGTGCTTTACGCTTTCGCAAAGCTGAGGTGATTTTGAGAGCTGCGTTCTAAGTTCAGTCAGTCAGCTGCACAACTCTCCTTTCTGAATGGATGTGTTTTATGTCCATTTAGATGGAAATAAATACATGTGGAGAGTTTATCAGATACCTTTTTAGTCTCGTTTGTTTGGTAGTTTGTAAAGTATGCAGCAGTTTTACACAAATAAGGGAATAGGAGTGAACCAAGCTAAGCTAAGCTAAGCTACCGGAGCTGTTTGTTGCACCCTGCAGGTTGGAACAGGGTGCTCAACTAACTCCAAAAGTTAGATTTTATGCATGTAATCTTGAAATCAGTTATAGCTTACTTGTTTTACTTCAATACTGTCTAAAGTCTGCTTAGAAATCACCTTAGCTTTGCTCATAATAGCATTACATTTTGCATTACATGCATTTAGCATGACTGGCTAAAGTAATTTAGCTGAGGCAGAAAGCATAAAGGTGGATAACATGTCAGTCTGGGCAATTTATAAATTTTATTTCCATGGTATATTTTATCTGTGGTAATTTGTACTTATAATGGAGAAATATTATTTTATCTATGAAATATTTGTCAGATTTGCATAATTTACTAAAATATTGCAAGAGATATTTGAAAGGGACTAAAATATAGTATCAAACTTTTTTTGAAAGCTTTTTTTGAAAGCATACAGGTGCATAACATTTCAGTCTGTGACTATTTACAACATTTTTAAATATAACCATAGCATCAAGTTTTGTCTTGTAATTATTGCTCCTCTTAGATAATTATTGTTTTATGTGTAAACCATGTGCCAGATTTGAGAAACTTTTGTCATATGTATTGGTTCAGTGTACTTGAGTTTACTTCATAACATGAGCCTTTGGACATTAGCTTCTCTGACAAAAACATATAGAGTATTTGTGATTGAATTCTACATATATGTAATTATTTTTAAAATAATATCACTGTCACCACCTTTATTCATTGTAATCTCTTTTTTTTTTTTTTTTTCTGAGATGGATGGAGACAAGGCTCAATATGCACGCCTTATGGAGTCTCTAAAGAGGAGACGGCGGCTAGGCCCTGACGAGCTTAGGCTTATTGCTGAACATGACAGCGATGAAGATCATGAAGGCATGACCATTGAAGAAGAGGACTTCATGGACATGGAGCTCCTGGATGAAGGGGAAGAAGAGGATGAAGAAGAGCAAGATGAGCAGAGGGATCAACCAACAACCTCCTATCGGTAAATACATGTATTCCAAGTGTGTGTGTTTGTAAATGTGTGTGTGTACATATTTGCTGACAATAAATGTCAGCATTTGCACCCACACACAATCAGGCTGCCAACAAAAGTTAAAATCAACAAAAGAGTACAAACTCAGATTATGATTTTTACTAATGTTTGTTTTCTTTTATGGGTTTGGTTGGTCTTTCTTGTCCCATGTCAGGTAGGAAGCGGAAACGCTTCCCTGAATCTGTATCCTTTCCTTCCTATGCTGATGTAGACACAGAAGCACCAGAGCCCATACCATTTAATCCCTCTCGTCCAGTAGGCATAGATCTGGGAAGTGTGCACAGGGCTGTACGGTCAGCCACAAGTACCTTGCGTGAAATAGACTTCTTCAAGTTGTTTTTCACGTACACCATTGTTGCTGAGATTTGCCAGTTTACAAACTCTAAGGGGTGGGAGCTTGTACTGAATAGGCCGTCTTATGCGAACCATTATGGGGCATGGGAAGAAGTGACTCCGGATGAATTCTACCGATTTCTTGGGCTCCTCATTTACATGGGTTTCATGTCCCTCCACAGCATTCACAGATATTGGGGAACCAGATCTCTTCAGGGTTCATGGGCCAAGTTATTCATGTCCCGTGACCGTTTCAAGCAATTGATGGCAGCCCTCCATGTTGTAGGTCTTAGGAAGTTGCGTTACCTGATGGACCACCTCAAAACCAAGTGTCAGCAGCTTTTCCAGGCTGATGAAAATCTGAGCATAGACGAGAGAATGGTAAAATCAAAAGGTCGATCAGGATTCAAGCAGTATATGAAGGGCAAACCTACTCGCTGGGGTTTCAAATTGTGGGTCATTGCAACTTCAGATTCGGGATATACCTTAGACTTTGATGTATACACAGGCAGTCTTGATGGGCGCATAACTGATTTGGCTATAAAAGTGATCGAAGACCTTGTGCAGCCATTTAAAAATCAAGGTCACACAGTTTGGTTTGACAACTTCTATACATCACCAACTGTTATGGTCCGACTTAAGGAGTGGGGAATCAATGCTTGTGTGACATGTAGGATTAATCGTAAGATATTCACAGTGGATTTCAACGATGTCAAGAAATGGGAGCGGCAAGCTAACCGTGGTGATATGAGGTGGTGTAGAATTGACGGAAATGTCTTAGTTGTTCAGTGGAAGGACACGCGAGCAGTTACATGCCTCTCTAATTTCCACAATGCTAATGATTCATCAGAGGTTTCTAGGATGGTAAAGAATGGTGCCACGTTGGACAGAAAAGTAGTCCGTCAACCAGCTGTAGCAAAGGACTACAATAA
Organism: Trichomycterus rosablanca; assembly: GCF_030014385.1. Classification (NCBI taxonomy): domain Eukaryota; kingdom Metazoa; phylum Chordata; class Actinopteri; order Siluriformes; family Trichomycteridae; genus Trichomycterus; species Trichomycterus rosablanca. The sequence goes on along the minus strand of NC_085991.1, from coordinate 14,976,678 downwards.
ACACATGGGAGGTGTTGACAGATCTGATCAAATGTTAAACACATACAGTACAGTCTGCTTCAGAAAACTCAAAAGTGGTGGAAAACACTTTTCTTCCATTTTGTGGACATAGCCGTCGTTAATAGTTTCATTTTGTTTCAGGACTGGCATCATTCCAATCCAGCATCACGTTATGGGTTTAGTTCAGCAGGCTACAGCCAGATAAACTGTAGGGAAAATCTGTCGCGCCAGCTTGCAGACATTGCCGTTGATTGAATTTTGCCATCTCAGCCTTCAGTAGCTCCAACCACTTCCTCATCGTTTTACGTCACCCACATTCCTCAGATGGAGCAAATATCAAGAAATTGCTGGCTTTGCTACAAAAAATTCAAAAAAGAAAATAAAACAAAGATTGCATGCATGGCTCCTGAGTGCCAAGGTAGAAGATTTTGTTTAGTTGGCAATCGAAACTGTTTTCAGTCTTGGCATTCTAGCGAAGGAGATGAGTTTCGCAGTTAGACCTACACAGACATTCTGTCTTCTACTGTCAGCCCCTCTCATCCTTCCTCAACCCCTGTGTTTGTGTATATGTTCTTTGTTTCTCTTTCTCTTCACAGGTCAAAGTTCAGTGTGCATTGTTCATTGGAAGGAGGTAATTTGAGGTAATTATCCATTGTGCATTGTCTGTTAAATATTTTGTAGTGAACTTTTGGCAAAATGGCTTAGATGAGATTTGATATCATGTTGCCTCAAAACTGTTTACTGAATTGTTCAATGATTATCCTGAACAAATAATTGCTTTTTCTTGTATTGTTGAATTGGATTATTTGAGAGTTTGTTTTATGGAGTGATGCATTGTTCATTGTTCTTCAATAGTGCTGAACTATATTGTATTGTTGTTTTGAAATTATTTATAGAATGAGAAGTGTATATAATTCTAATAAAAATCTTTAATGTTTTTGAACTATAAACTGTTGTTAGAGTGCTTATTTTGTCAAATACATTTTATCTGCTGTGTTATTTCAAAAATATGGATGTTGACAATTTAGTAATAATTAAGAAAAAAGTACACTTTCATTGGTGTATAGTGTATGCTGACATTGGTAAAAAGTGAGGTAAAAAAGGAGCTACACGAACATTCTAAATTGCTAAATGACACCCTCTGCTAAATTGATCATAACTTTTGAATAGAAAATGATAGATTCAAAATTATTTTCTTGACAAATGGCACACAAAATTGCAAACATTTCATATACTCTATATTTTTCTCTATATTGCACAGAAATGTGTTAAAAATGTAAGTATTTATGTATGAAATAAAAATTGAGAGGTTTTTTAGGTTGATTTTGAAGGATTTTTGTATAGATTTGGTTATATTACACTTAAATAACCATACTGAGTTTTATATCATTTTAAAGAACTGATTCTTCTGGTTATAATGGTGTGTATATATAGTCTATGCTATGTACAGTATTTACACAATAAGGTTTTTTCTATGACCATGTTACATAGTGTCCGAAAATGGTATGTTCCACTCAGGCATGAAAGGGTTAATTATTTATTCCAGTTTTTCTTCTTCTAATAGTTCAAATCTTCCTGTTCTTGTAAACCCTTTATCTCCCCTTCTTTCTTTTTGCCTTTCTAAAGCTTTAGTTATATTGGGTTTTATAGCCATTTTTCTTTTTCTTATACATTCTATTTTATTTCTCAGTACCTCCAGTTTACTGTCTTTTCCGCCTTCTTCTTCTTCCAGCTCCATTTTGTCTTCTTCTTGTTGTTGCTTTTCGGATTGTCTAGCTTCTGCATTGTCCTCAGTCATTTCCTCCATTTCTGTACTGTTGTTGTTATTTTCAGAGTTCAGTTCATTATCCATTTGCTCCTTCCCTTGCTCCTTCCTTGTCTCCAGACTTTGTTCCTCCTCCATTACTTCTGCGTTTGCTTGTTGGTGTTGTTCTGCACTCTCCTCATCATCCTGCATGTTCTCCTCATCATTCTGTGTTTTCGCTCCTGGTTCATCTTCTTTTTGTCTGTCCATTTCGTCTTTCTCTGTTTCTTTTTGGCACCTGCATTTTGTTATGTTTCCACAGTCCAGACATCTCTCAGCCACGCACTCATGTGCATAATGTCCTTGTTGCAGACACTGTCTACACACGAACTGCGGACAGGCCCTCATTACATGCTCCGGGCTCATGCACATCCTGCAAGTTTTCACCTGCCGGCTGTGGAAAACGGAAAACGGACTTTAACAATTCTAGTCCCGTCCGCTATATTCCCTCCGGGGTAGTAACGTCTCCTTATTGGTTGTAGAGGCATAACTTGCCATAGCCTTAGTTTATTCATAATTTCTTCATTTGTTATATACGCTGGTAAATGCAAGAATGAGACTACAATGTCCGTTGTTTCCAACTGTCTCACCTCACACAACTTAAACAGGGGTATAAGTATAAATATATATACAGGTATATATATATTGTATATATATATGGTATATATATATACAGTATATATATATATATATATATATAGCACTCGTGGATACTTCATTATTCTGGACAAGAAAGCCATTCCAGTCAAGTCTGTGAGTGCTCTTAGAGCATTTGGTGAACTGCTCAAGGCCCACTTCGTATTTGGTGCCTCTTACAGCAAAGTGCTGCACAACATGTACACATTTGTACAAACAACTGTTTTTCAAATTGATATAGGCAAGGTCAAAGAGAGCCCCAGAGTTGCTGAGCTTGATTTTTAAGACTAAAAATGATTTGTTTTGTGTGTTTTTGTTATCTGGAGAATACAAATTTGCTTGTTAGACATCTGAAGTTAATTCATGGGCTGTTGCCTGGCAAAGCACTTCGCCTTAAATGTGGGGAGGCAGGTTGTTGCTTTGAGTTTGGTACTTTTTCTGGGTTTAGAAAACATTTGAATAGAGTTCATACAGGTACAAGTGAAGTTCTTTTGAATGTTGAAGCTGGTGATCTTGCATTTGTTCCACAACTGAGTCATGTTGATGTGGCTTCATGTTCCCGTGATAGCCCCTTGCCAGTGTCGAACAAGAACACTCTGGATTTGTGTGCATCAGCTACAGCACAACTGCATGCTGCAGGTGTCAGTCAGAATACAGTGAACACCTTTGTTATGTCTATGGAAGAAGCAGTAAAAGATCTCCAAGATCAGGTTAAAGAGACTGCTCTGAAAATGCATATCTTCGCAGAATACAGAAACTTAAAGCAGAATTGAACAGTCGTTTCAGGACATTGAAAACCCTTTCACCTTATTAAATTCGATATCCAAGCAAAATTCATATTTTACAAATAAATGGGGAATTGTCAAGCCAGAGGAGAAAGTACTTGGTTTTAGATTTGATAACAAAAGAAACAAGACTACTAGTCACTGATAAGTTTGCTTATGTACCTATATTGCAAACATTGCTGTCTATTTTAAAGAACCCAAAGACCACACACAGACTGAAATCGAGTAAGCTATCCTACTGTAGCGTACCTTTTTGCTCTAACAATAAAAGAAAACATCCACATTTAAGTTTTCACGACTTCCCCAAAAATGAACATTTATGCCTTAAAAGGATTACTGCAATTAGGAGAGAAGAAGGTGCCAAATTTACTATTCTGCGTGGCAGTACATATGTGTGTAGCCTGCACTTCAATGATTTTGGGAGTCGGAAGGATCGTCAGGCACCATACGAGAGGGCAAGTACTCGCCTCGGTTTTAACATTGAAGCCGCAACGGGAGAGAGAGACAAGCAGGAACTGGGAGCTATGCAAAATGAGCCTATGGCTAATGTTATGGAGCACGATTACTGGCATCCACCGTCTCCTGGTGAGTAACATTACAACTCAAATAAATATACCAATTTAACAGTCTAAAGATACTATATTTACCTCAATAACAGTGTAAAGATACAATACTTACCTAAATAACAGTCTTAAGAGTCTAGTATATAGCCTGAATTAATGTCCAGCACATCATTTGACTTCATTTTAGATATTTAATGTAAAAGAATATCGTAAGGTAATGTGTTCCTTCTTTTGTCACAGGTGCAGTGGATGCTGCATCTGCAAGGATGAAGGAGCTGAAGCACAAGGTGATGGAGCTGGAGAATAATATAAAGCAGATTAGGTTTCTGACAGACCAACCTAAGCTGAATCATTTCTGCTCAACTAATGAAGAATTCCGCTTCTTCACAAGATTCCCCTCCGAGGAAGTCTTCATGTTGTTCTGAGAGTCTGTTGCACCATCAGCTTCTAGGATCATTTACTGGACCAAGGCACAGAGGGAGGCATATGGAACACCCAGTCCTCATCGCAAACTGCCCCTCATTAATGAATGTTTCCTTTTTCTTTGCCGCAATTTTTAAGGTCAGTTTGTCCACTGTTAGTCGCATCATCATAACATGGACCAGTTACTTTGACCTTGTTTTGGAATCTCAACCTTCATGGATGACACGACAGCAGGTGCAAGCTACCATGCCTAAAAAATTCCGCCAGTACTGCCCAGAGGTCCGTGTGCTGATTGACTGTACAGAGGTCCGCTGTGAGACAGTAACATCACTCACCCTACAGTCTGAAAGCCTCTCAAATTACAAAAATCACACAACTTTCAAAGCACTGGTTGGGGTTGCTCCTTGTGGTGTCATCACATTTGTTTCCAAGCTTTACACTGGCTCCATCTCAGATCAGGAAATAAGGAGGTCTAATTTTGCCAGGCTACTGCAACCAGGAGATGGAGTGATGGCTGATAAGTGCTTTCAGATTGAAATGATGTTTGTAAATTAATACATTAAACATAATTAATTATAATTTTATTTAGCTGCTTTTCATCACTATATTTCAACTTTGTCCCCTGCTGCCAGAAAATTTACAGTGTACCTCTCAGACTGACAACCTTAACCCTAACAATAACTTATTATTAGAATTCTAACCATAAACCTAACCCCCAAAAAATAATTTATCTTGTTTTTTGCAAAATATATACAGTAGTTTACTCAGTTTGTCACACTTTTGGTTGAAATCGTGTTGCCCTCTTCTTAGATTTACAATATCATAATGCTGGTCTAATTAAGGCCTATTGTAAGCATTTGAATGGGCAATTTACAGTAGGACCATAAACACCTCAAACCCCCAAATTTACAGTAGGACCATAAACACCTCAAACCCCCCCCCCCCCCCCCCCCCCATTTTCTCACAATCAAGTCAGACTGCCATATTATTCCAATTGTTAGTCATTAATGTATTAATTAGGGTTAGCTGTATTAACTGTATTAATGACATTTTAAAATACTGAGCATGTGAAGTTTTATTTACTTTATTATTTAACAATATTTAATATTGAAAAATAATAATTGAAATATATTGTATTTTCATGGTGATTTTTTTGGTAAACGTATATTATATAAATAACATTTGGTAATGTATAAAAAATGAGATGAACAAGACTTGATAAGGTGATTTCTGTACTAACATTAGATCATTGTTTTAATACCAATAATTTCTGTTTATTTACAGGGTTTCCTAACTTTCAGGACAAGCCAGTGCATGTTAACATTTCTTTTGTTTAAAAAAATTGTTGATGTATTTTTTTGAATTGTGCAATTGTTTTGAAAGTTTTACTAATCGTGGTTTGAATAAAGATTAAAAAAGGAATTAGGTGTACACCAGAGTTGGTGTAATTTTTAATTCATATTGTGAAATGTTTTCCAAATATTATATTACATACTTTGAATAATAAGTAATTAATAAGGGTACTGTATTAATCAATACTGTATTCTGTTACTGCTGTTACTGTTTTTTAGAGGTGTATGACACAATTTTAACAATTACAATCTGTTGAAAGTAAAAGACTTAATGAAATTATAGGACTATTTCCTGTAAAAAAAAATAGTACAGTGATGGATTTTAATTGTTTCCTAACTTTCAGGACAAGCCAGTGTATGTTAACATTTCTTTTGTTTAAAAAAATTGTTGATGTATTTTTTTTAATTTTGCAGTTGTTTTGAAAGTTTTACTAAATGCTCTTTTAAATACCTAACAGGTCATGTAAACATTCAGTGGTCTTTAATGTTGATTGAACAACATTTAAATTGTTTTCTATTTAATGTTGGTGAGTATATTATTTGTATATTATTTGGCCTAAGTGAATATGGCCTGCTATCAAATATAAGCCCAACTGAACAATATAGCTCCAATCTGCACTGTTAAATACTTTATTATTTAACAATAATAATTGAAATATAATGTATTTTCATGGTGATTTGTTTGGTAAAAGTATATTGTATAATGTATAAAAAACAAAGCAACATTTATGTAAATATAGTGAGTAATATACATTTATACAACGAAGTAAATGAAAATATCTTATAGATATTTTATATATCTTATAGTATCATGTATTATTGAAGTAGTTGTTTCATAACAGATTTACTTAATATTTTGAAGTAATTAAGCCTTTCTATGAAGAAAAACTAAATGGACTAAATGGAGATCGTCAGCTGGCTGATGACCTTAACAGGTTCTACTGCAGGTTTGAAAAGGCCAGCAATGAGCACCCATCCAACAGTACTTTACACCTGTCTGACACTTAGTCACCCATCCACACTGAAAAAAACTGACTTTTTGATATAGTAATATATAATAAATTAACTCTCATAAAGTTTACACTATAATTTTAAATATCAGTGCAAACTAAACATTTTTAAGTAAGAATATAAATATATACACAATATATTCAAGTAGTGAATGAACTGTGTGGGGTGAATAAATCTTATTCTTAACATTCTAGTAGTGTTGAAATGTTTTTTTTTTTGTCATTGACCATGAACCTAGAAATAATAAGTAAATATTAATCAAAAAACACATTACGTTTAAATCCATGCATGCACAATGAACGAGACTTGATAACGTGATTTCTGTACTAACATTAGATCATTGTTTTAATATCAACAATTTCTGTTTATTTACAGGGTTTCCTAACTCTCAGGACGAGCCTTTTTTTTTTTTTGAATTGTGCAGTTGTTTTGAAAGTTTTACTAAATGCTCTTTTAAATACCTAACAGGTCATGTAAACATTCAGTGGTCTTTAATGTTGATTGAACAACATTTAATTTGTTTTCTATTTCTATTTTCTAAGCTTTATAAAACTATATAACTTTTAAAAAATATATTTTTGATATATTTTAATATAAATAAATATATAAATATATATTTTATAAATATATATATATATATAAATATATATATATATATATTATTTTATTATTATTTTTTTTTAAATAAGTGTTATATGTGAAAAGCCATTGCTAAGGACTTTGTGTACTGTGCACAACAAAATAGTTGTTTCATAACATATTTACTTATTTTGAAGTAAGTAAGCCTTTCTATGAAGAAAAACTAAATGGACTTTACATAATTAGTTTAAGTACATATAACTTTTAACCTAACCCTAATCCTGAAAATGAATTTATCTTGCTTTTTGCAAGGCATATAATTAACTTATATTTTGTAAGTGTTTTTCATTGTGTATCATTTTACTCATTACCTTAGGCCTAAGGTCTGGCTGACTGGTTTCTAGAACCATTAACACTAGGCGGGTCTTGATCTATTGGGGGGTGTGGCATTCTTTTACAGTAGCATATAATTGACCAGCCAAAAGGGGCTCCATCACTACTGCCCCTTGTATTGTCAAGGTCAGTTCTCTTCTTTATCTTCTCTGAAGTTTTCAAGTTCTTCAAATCTACGAGTTGAGATGGCTTCTCCTGTGTAAGTACTACTTTGTTCTTGGTATATTTATTTGAACCTAACCCTAACATAACATAACCAAACCCTAACCTAAACCTTACCATAAATTCTTATTAGGGTTAGGGTTTGTATTGGAATTATACATATATGATATGTCACTGTATATAATATCTAATTTCCTTGATATTGTGGTTTGAATAAAGATTAAAAAAAGAATCCGTCAGGTGTTTTTAAGACCACTCCTACAAACCTTATTAACCTTAACGTATTATCAAATTAATTACTAATTATTATTCACATTATGATACATTTCATGAATTTTGGACAGCCGCTGGGAGACACTGTATAGTGTAAATATAAAATTGTAGATAATTTCCTTTTTTGTCTTGTATTCCTTACAGCCAGTCCAGCAACAGGACCCACCTGCTGTGCCCTTTCTGCAAGTTGGTGCAGTCCAGTCTTTCAGGCCACCTGACCCAGAAGTGCATGAAGGACAACTCAGTCAGTGACAGAAAGAGGGTGCTTAAAGCTGCAAAGAAAGAGGCCCATAAATTGCTCCACAGAGGCCGTGTCATTGAGTATGGCCTTATCAGCAGAATTATGGACAGCCCTAGCCCAGTTGAAAGGTATGACAGTAGTGTTTTCAAACTTTGTGTACTTCTTTGTAAAAAAAAAATAAAAACACCTATTGTCCGACAACTCACCCTTCTGCCTGGGTGATGTAAAAAGTGATAATAGTTTCTTAGTGATAAAAATGTGACAATAGGCCAAGGTAATGTTATTGAGTTAGTGTTAATGGCCCAATTAATGACCCAGACCTAGTTCCAAACTTTGTTTGTCTCCATTAAAATTTATCACTGATATATAACTATGTTATTAATAAGTTTCATTGTGTTTTAACACTCAATAACCTGAGCAGCCTGAGCCATATAGTCATTTGTTCTCAGCTTTAGATAATATTGTCAAGTATACTTTTTTCCTGTGACAAATCAATTGAATTTTCTCTTTGTTTTTAGCCTGATTCAAGAGTTGGAGATGAGGGGTTTTGCTGTTGCCAACATTCCTCCAGCCATCCCGGTTCCAGCCCAGGAAGCAGCTCAGTCTGCAGCCCTTTCTGCAGCTGTAGCTGAACCTGCAGCATCCGCCCCCTCTTCTGAAAGTTCTCAAAACTCTGGAGAATACTTTCAAGGGTGAGTCTTTACAGATCTTGCTTACATATATATCTTCTTGCCTCTCCTCATGGAATAAATTTTACATTAACTGTATATGCAGCATTTTTAAATTAGACCACATCTTTTGTTTCAGCGCCAAGTCGGCGACGCAGAAAACAGATGGTGCCGCGGGATATTCTGCTTGCACACTAACGCCGAGTTTCTGAACTCCTCGGTTCGAAACTCAGTGTTGCCTCCGGTCGGCTGGTCGCCATCTAGCGGGCATAATTGCCAGTGCCTGCAGCAAATACTACTTGGCAATCGTATCTGCAGGGTGGGGGCCGAACTATGTGTAATTGGTGGAAGAGACGCCTGTGCAGAACGCATGGGTGAAAAGAGGAGGGCGTGTCGGAAGAGGTGTATACAGTGACGTGCTCTCCTCGGATGCAATCTGGTACAGTGGGGTCAAAAAGTATTTAGTCAGCCACTGATTGTGCAGGTTCTCCTACTTAGAAAGATGAGAGAGGTCTGTAATTTTCATCATAGGTACACTTCAACTATGAGAGACGAAATGAGAAAAAAAAATCCAGGAAATCACATTGTAGGATTTTTAAAGAATTTATTTGTAAATTATGGTGGAAAATAAGTATTTGGTCAATAACAAACAAGCAAGATTTCTGGCTCTCACAGACCTGTAACTTCTTCTTTAAGAAGCTCTTCTGTCCTCCACTCGTTACCTGTATTAATGGCACCTGTTTGACCTCGTTATCTGTATAAAAGACACCTGTCCACAGCCTCAAACAGTCAGACTCTAAACTCGACCATGGCCAAGACCAAAGAGCTGTCGAAGGACACCAGGAAGAAAATTGTAGACCTGCACCAGGCTGGGAAGAGTGAATCTACAATAGGCAAGCAGGTTGGTGTGAATAAATCAACTGTGGGAGCAATTGTAAGAAAATGGAAGACATACAAGACCATTGATAATCTCCCTTGGGGTCAAGATCTCATCCCGTGGGGTCAAAATGATCATGAGAACGGTGAGCAAAAATCCCAGAACTACACAGAGGGACCTGATGAATGACCTGCAGAGAGCTGGGACCAAAGTAACAAAGGCTACCATCAGTAACACACTACGCCGAGAGGGACTTAAATCCTGCAGTGCCAGGCGTGTCCCCCTGCTTAAGCCAGTACATGTCCAGGCCCGTCTGAAGTTTGCCAGAGAGCATATGGATGATCCAGAAGAGTATTGGGAGAATATCATGTGGTCAGATGAAACCAAAATGGAACTTTTTGGTAAAAACTCAACTCGTCATGTTTGGAGGAAGAAGAATGCTGAGTTGCACCATACCTACTGTGAAGCATGGGGGTGGAAACATCATGCTTTGGGGCTGTTTTTCTGCAAAGGGGACAGGACGACTGATCCGTGTTAAGGGAAGAATGAACGGGGCCATGTATCGTGAGATTTTAAGCCAAAACCTCCTTCCATCAGTGAGAGCATTGAAGATGGAACGTGGCTGGGTCTTCCAGCATGACAATGATCCTAAACACACCGCTCGGGCAACAAAGGAGTGGCTCCGTAAAAAGCATTTCAAGGTCCTGGAGTGGCCTAGCCAGTCTCCAGACCTCAACCCCATAGAAAATTTGTGGAGTCCGTGTTGCCCAGCGACAGCCCCAAAACATCACTGCTCTAGAGGAGATCTGCATGGAGGAATGGGCCAAAATACCAGCTACAGTGTGTGCAAACCTGGTGAAGACTTACAGGAAACGTTTGACCTCTGTCATTGCCAACAAAGGTTATGTTACAAAGTATTGAGTTTAACTTTTGTTATTGACCAAATACTTATTTTCCACCATAATTTACAAAAGAATTCTTTAAAAATCCTACAATGTGATTTCCTGGATTTTTTTTTCTCATTTTGTCTCTCATAGTTGAAGTGTACCTATGATGAAAATTACAGACCTCTCTCATCTTTCTAAGTAGGAGAACCTGCACAATCAGTGGCTGACTAAATACTTTTTGGCCCCACTGTATCTCTCAGCAGCGGAAGACAATATTGAGTGCGCCAAATTGAGGAAAATGGAGAGAAAATGCATCTTAAAAAAAGCATTGATCAAATGTACACCTAAAGTGTCAATTATTTACTTTTTAAAAATATTATACCTCAATATGCACCTTGTTTTAAATAAAGTTTGCGATTCAACCACCTCAACTGTCAAGGCACATTTGAAAGGACCGATATAAAAATGAATATTTTTGTTTCCTAAACCGTGGTTTACCACACGAATATAGATGTTTAATAAAACTGAATTCAGAATCAAACAATACCGCGTTTTGCTGACACTGATTAAAAGAAAACGGTGTTGGTGTAAGCTTCTAACTCCCACCTAAAGAACAAAAATCCAATCATGCATTGCAGTTTCTTGTATTTTACTGTAAACTAAGGCACACCCAATATCATACAGTATAATACTGTAAATGATAAAAATAGTATTTTAGTTTTAGACCTCCAAGTGAAACTTTCTTGTATTATTTCAAATAAATCAGCCTTAATTTTTGGACAGCATGCTGCTGTGGACCTTGACTTTCTTTGGAGGTGGAGAGTCAGATGCAATAATTGAAATATATTGTATTTTCATGGTGATTTTTTTGGTAAAAGTATATTAATATTATATTATATATATTATATAATATATTATATATTATATTATATTATATATATAACATTTGGTAATGTATAAAAAACAAAGCAACATTTATGAAAATATAGTGAGTAATGTAAATTTATACAATGAAGTAAATGAAAATATCTTATAGTATCATATATTATTTAAGTAGTTGTTTCATAACAGATTTACTTAATATTTTGAAGTAAGTAAGCCTTTCTATGAAGAAAAACTAAATGGACTAAATGGAGATCGTCGACCTTAACAGGTTTTACTGCAGGTTTGAAAAGGCCAGCAACAAACACCCATCCAACAGTACTTTACACCTGTCTGACACTCAGTCACCCATCCACACTGAAAAAAAAATGACTTTTTGGTATAGTAATATATAATTAATAAACTCTCATAAAGTTTACACTATAGTTTTAAATATCAGTGAAAACTAAACATTTTTAAGTAAGAATATAAATATATACAGAATATATTCAAGTAGTAAATGAACTGTGAGGGGTGAATAAATCTTATTTTAAACATTCTAGTAGTGTTGAAATGTTTTTTTTGTCATTGACCATAAACCTAGAAATAATAAGTAAATATTCATCAAAAAACACATCACGTTTAAATCCATGCATGCGCGATGAACGAGACTTGATAACGTGATTAGATCATTGTTTTAATACCAACAATTTCTGTTTATTTACAGGGTTTCCTAACTTTCAGGACAAGTCAGTGCATGTTAACATTTCTTTTGTTTAAAAAAATGTTGATGTTTTTTTTTTTAATTTTGCAGTTGTTTTGAAAGTTTTACTAAATGCTCTTTTAAATACCTAACAGGTCATGTAAACATTCAGTGGTCTTTAATGTTGATTGAACAACATTTAAATTGTTTTCTATTTATTTTTGGTGAGTATATTATTTGTATATTATTTGGTCTAAGTGAATATGGCCTGCTATCAAATATAAGCCCAACTGAACAATATAGCTCCAATCTGCACTGTTAAATACTTTATTATTTAATAATAATAATTGAAATATATTGTATTTTCATGGTGATTTTTTTGGTAAAAATATTTTGTATATATAACGTTTGGTAATGTATAAAAAACAAAGCAACATTTATGTAAATATAGTGAGTAATATACATTTATACAACGAAGTTAATGAAAATATCTTATAGATATTTTATATATCTTATAGTATCATATATTATTAAAGTAGTTGTTTCATAACAGATTTACTTAATATTTTGAAGTAATTAAGCCTTTCTATGAAGAAAAACTAAATGGACTAAATGGAGATCGTCAGCTGGCTGATGACCTTAACAGGTTCTACTGCAGGTTTGAAAAGGCCAGCAATGAGCACCCATCCAACAGTACTTTACACCTGTCTGACACTGTCACCCATCCACACTGAAAAAAACTGACTTTTTGGTATAGTAATACAGTATATAATTAATTAACTCTCATAAAGTTTACACTATAATTTTAAATATCAGTGAAAACTAAACATTTTTAAGTAAGAATATAAATATATACACAATATATTCAAGTAGTAAATGAACTGTGTGGGGTGAATAAATCTTATTCTTAACATTCTAGTAGTGTTGAAATGTTTAGTTTTTTTTGTCATTGACCATAAACCTAGAAATAATAAGTAAATATTCATCAAAAACACATCACGTTTAAATCCATGCATGCACGATGAACGAGACTTGATAACGTGATTTCTGTACTAACATTAGATCATTGTTTTAATATCAACAATTTCTGTTTATTTACAGGCTTTATTAACTTTCAGGACAAGCCAATGCATGTTAACATTTCTTTTCTTTAAAAAAAATTGTTGATGTATTTTTTGAATTGTACAATTGTGTTGAAAGTTTTACTAAATGCTCTTTTAAATACCTAACAGGTCATGTAACCATTCAGTGGTCTTTAATGTTGATTGAACAACATTTAATTTGTTTTCTATTTATTTTTTCTATTTGCTTTATAAAACTTCATAACTTAAAAAATATATATTTTTTTTATTTCCAGGCAAGGCAAGGCAAGTTTATTTGTATAGCACCTTTCATACACAGTGGCAATTCAAAGTGCTTTACATAAGGAAAAAAAAATAATTAAAAGCATTAAAACATTCCTGAGATCTAGAATCTCAGAAAGACTTCTTGCAAACATTTAGTTACAATTAAGACAACATGAAATTCAAACAAAAAATTAAGAACATGAAAAATTAAAAGAAAATATTGTAAAATATACCCTACAATTTGGGAAATACGAAATTAAAATAAGAGAGATAAGCAATTAAAACATGAAAACTAAAATAAAATATAGTAAAATATACCCTACAATTTAGAATGTACACTACTCTATAAAATGAATTATTAAGAGCATGAAAAACTAAAAGAAATATGGTAAAATGAGGGTAATAGCAAAAATTTTGAGCTCAATCATAGGCACAAGAAAAAAGAAAAGTTTTTAACCTGGATTTAAACATTTCTACATTTAAGGAACATCTGCAGCCCAACAGCTAAATGCTGCTTCACCATGTTTAGTTTGGACTCTGGGCTCAACTAGCTGACCTGAGTCCATGGATCTAAGAGATCTACTAGGTTTATATTCTCTAAACATTTCTGAGATGTATTCTGGGCCGAACCCATTCATTGATTTATAGACCAGTAGCAGCACTTTAAATTATATTCTGTAACTAACCGGAAGCCAGTGTAGAGATTTTAGAACTGGAGTGATGTGCTCAGTTCTCTTCGTCTTAGTTAAAACTCTAGCAGCAGCGTTCTGAATGAGCTGTAACTGTTTAATGGTCTTTTTGGGAAGTCCAGTTAAGAGACCATTACAATAGTCCACCCTACTGGAGATAAAAGCATGGATCAGCTTCTCTAGGTCTTGTTGGCACATTAGACCCTTGATTTTGGCTATATTTCTAAGATGGTAGAAGGCTGTTTTGGTGTTGCTTTTAATATGGCTGGTGAATGTAAGATCTGAGTCTATTAGAATGCCAAGATTTCGGACTTGGTCTTTGGTTTTTAGAGCCCGGGAATTGAGGTGTTCACTGACACTAATCCTCTTCTCTTTGCTGCCAAACACAACAATCTCTGTTTTGTCCTTATTTAACTGTAAAAAATTCTGGCTCATCCAGTTATTGATGTCCTCCAGACACTGACACAGTGAATCTATTGAGCTGTAATCATCTGGTGAGAGAGCCAGACATATCTGTGTGTCATCTTCATAACTATGGTAATCAATGTTGTTAGCCTGTAGCATTTGGCCTAATGGCAGCATATAAAGATTGAACAGAAGAGGTCCGAGAACTGATCCCTGTGGGATTCCACATGTCATAGCCACCCTGTCAGATTCATAGCTGCCAATAGTGACGTAGTAACTCCGGTCTTCTAAATAGGACCTGAACCAATTAAGGACTGTTCCGGAAAGTCCAACCCAGTTTTCCAACCTGTCCAGCAATATTCTATGATCTACAATGTCAAAGGCTGCACTAAGATCCAGTAAAACCAGAACTGATATTTCACCCGAGTCAGTATTCAGCCGTAGATCATTTAACACTTTTATGAGAGCCGTTTCAGTGCTGTGGTGAGGTCGAAAGCCTGCCTGAAATTTGTCAAAATAACCACTGGAATTCAAAAAACTGCTGACTTGACTATAAACAACTTTCTCAATGATCTTAGCAATGAAAGGAAGATTTGAGACCGGCCTGTAGTTGTTTAACACAGACGCATCCAGAGTTCTCTTTTTTAGGAGTGGCTTAATGGCAGCTGTTTTCAGTGACTTTGGGAAGACGCCTGATGCTAGTGAGCCATTAACTATTTGTTGCAAATCAGTTTTTACAGAGTTAAAAATAGTTTAAAAAAATTCAGATGGCAGCATGTCGAGACAACATGTCGATGATTTAAGATGCTGAACTGTTTTCTCCAGAGTGCTTTGGTCTATTGTATTAAATTGTGACATAATAGTCATGTTATTTTTAGGTGTCTGTAGGGGCAGCATGGTTTCATCGTTTGACTGAGTGGCGTTAATGGTCAGTCTAATAGTTTTGATTTTTTCACAGAAGAAATGAGCAAATTCATTACATTTCTCTGTGGACAGAAGTTCTGGGGTGATCTGTTTTGGAGGATTTGTAAGCTTGTCGACCATGTTGAATAGAGTGCGGGTGTTGTTGATGTTCCTGTTAATGATCTTAGAGAAGTGCAGCTGTCTAGCCCTGCATAACTCCGAGTTAAAACTACAAAGGCTTTGCTTATAGAGATCCTAGTGGATTTGAAGTTTAGTTTTCCTCCACTTACGTTCAGCTCTCCTGCATTCTCTTTTCAGAGCTATTACCATCATTGTGTTACGCCATGGTGCTTTCTGTTTGCTCAACGTTTTCATGACTTTTACCGGGGCAACCACATCCATGACAGTCAATATTTTCACATTAAAGTTATCCAGAAGTTCATCAACTGACTCTGCAATTAAAGTTGGTGATATAGCTATGGCCTCCATAAACTGAGAACTAGTGCTTTCATTTATGTACCTTTTCTTAACAGAAACAGAGCTAGTTTGAGCATCTGGAGTGATCAGTATTTCAAAGAAGACACAAAAATGATCAGAGAGGGCCAAGTCCTTGACCATAACAGAAGAAATGTTAAGACCTTTAGTAATAACTAGGTCCAGAGTGTGCCCTCGAGTATGTGTAGGCCCTTTCACATGTTGTAATAGACCAAACGTGTCAAAAAGACCAAAAAGTTATTTAGTGTTATTGTCCTTGTTATCATCTAAGTGGATGTTAAAATCCCCAGTTATGATGAAAAAGCTGTACTCAGTGGAGATAACAGACAGTAGTTCAGCAAATTAATCTATAAAATGTGCAGAGTATCTTGGAGGTTTATAAATGGTTAAAAATAAAATTTTGGGAGTACCCTGCAAAATAAAACAGAGGTATTCAAAAGACATAAAATTGCCAAGTGCAGTCTCTTTGCACTGGAATAAAATAAGGCATTATTTAATCTTTAAATTATAAGGCATTATTTAATCTTTAATCTTTAAATAAGGCAGCTACTCCTCCACCTTTCCTACCACTTCGACACACATTCATAGAACTGAAGTTTGCTGGTGCTGTTTCATTAAGAACAGTGGCACTGCTGCCTTCTGCTAACCATGTTTCAGTTAGAAACAGAAAATCTAAACCGTAGGATAGAATTATGTCATTCACTAAAAATGATTTGTTGGCTAGAGATCTAATATTAAGCAGAGCTAGCTTTAAAGGAACCACAGGAGCCCCTGGGGCAGCCCGAGGTTGTCCTGGTACAGGTAAGAGGTTAGACTGGTTGACTTGATATGCTGAATGCGTTCTATTCTTTCTATTTCTAATCAACACAGGAATAGAAAACATTTCAGACATACTGGGTCCAAGCTTACTCTCCAAACTGTTGTCAGTATCATATCTGCTATAGCAAGGACCCTGAACACATCACAACGTGTTATCATTGTTTTGTATTCTGCAGCCGCTATCAGTAGCACTCGCTGAACATTCTGAATTCTGTACAGCCAGAGTAGATGAAGTACAAGGCTGCTGCTGACGGTGCTGAAGTGGCCTCAGAGCACGGGGGGGGAAAGGGGAAGGGGGTGACCTGGGCTTTTTGGGTGAAACCTGTGGACTGGCTGAGATGGAGTGTGAGAATTTAGTCCCAACACACACCAGTTTCTCCATTTTCTCTGTGAAATCCATATGTGGAGGTGATGTTGTTGAGAGAGAGAAGTTGGAGGATGACTGTGATGTCTCTGCTTTTGACTGCTGTGTCACTGCCTGATGATGAAGGTCGTAATAGCTTTCGTCAAGAGTCAGAAACTCAGCCTGAGCTGTGTTCTCCAGTGATGGGGATTGTATGTTTGATGGTCCTTCATGGTTGAAGGCAGGTGAGGGAGGTTGAGGATGCACGTATTGTGTCGAGTCAGTCCAAGAAGCAGATGGGTGGCGAAGAGCAAAATGGAGGTTGTCCTTTAGTGCCTTCACTCCAGTCTTGCTTAGGTGGGTGCCATTTGGGTAAAAAAATTCTCTGTGCCCCCAGAATAAATTAAAATTGTCAATATAATCCATACCTTTCAAACTGCAGGTTCTGCTTAGCCACGTGTTGAGGTTGAGTAGCCGTGAAAACATATTAGATCCTCGGGCTGGGAGAGGCCCACTGATGAACTTCTGAGCAGTCAGCTTCTCAAGTGTATTAAACAGTTCAGTGAAGTTGTTCTTTAAGATTTCTGACTCCTCTCTGCGAATGTCATTTCTGCCCACGTGCAGAATAATTCGGTCGATCACTCCATGCTGGGAGAGAATGTTGGGAAGTTCCTCATTTAATTCCGAGATAGTCACGTTCGGGAGACAGCATGTTAGCATTGATCTGCTGCCTATATTCTTGATGGCAGAGTCACCGACGATCAGAGTTTTCGGAGCGTTCTCTGCGTCAGGCGAGGGCCTCTGCTTAAACAGCCTCGTGTTTTTGCTAGCCCGCTTTGAGTCCCCTTTTATAGTCAGCTTCGCTGGTTTTGTTTCGTATCTGAGTTTTGTGACTGTTATCCATGAAAACACAAATGTGAACAGTATCGGATATTCAATTAATTTGTAATGTTAAAGTCTTTACTATAGAAATAATATTTTAATTATTACAACAAAACAATTGATGTCTTGTATCTCAGAAGGGCCAGTCAAAAGTGTGGAAGCTCTTTTAGTGACACTGAGGGACAAAGCAGGCAGTGGGAAGGAAAATGAGGGGGTTATTGACACCCCAGGGGAAGAGAGACTGTTCAGTTTGGAAGATTTTTCTCCCTTACCTCAATGTGTGGAAACCTCCTCACCACAATCAACTCCTTGGGGACCGCTGTCTCCCTTCCCTATCACACTGCCACCCAGGTCACCTAGAAAAAGGAGGGTTAGAATTTAGAAGCCAAAGGAAGTTAATCCAGTGGTGGTCCACCCAGAGAACCACGTAGAGCTCTTTCAAATTGAGCCATGCCCCAGCACACAGAAAACTGCCACTTTGCCGCTTATCCATGAGCCGCAGGTGGAGACCCTCTGTAAATCACCAGCTTTGGTGGAGGTACATGTTGAAAACACCACCTCGCCACTGAGTGAGGGAACCGAACAGGACCCTCCAATGATTTCCGCTGAACAATCAGGTGCAACACAAGTGTTAGATGCATCACAAATGCCAACAGAGGGGACTGTGTTAACCCAACCAGGTGACATCTTATCACCAACAGATTCATTGGGAAGTGTTCCTAGAGAGGAATTAGAAACTAGCCTTTTGACAGAACCCCTCATAAAATCAGTCGTACTGCAAACCAGTTCACCAGAAACATTTAGACCAATAAAACACCTCTCCACAAATAGGAAAATGGTGAACTGGAGTTTCAGTGCCCGCAAACCAATATGTCTTCTGGGATTTGTCCACATTTGGGGACTTGCAAGTTGACAGCTATCCAGGAGGCACATTTAGACATGCACTGTGGCTTTGTTTATGAGGTTCTCTGCATGTCAGAGTACAACGGTCATCCTAGCTTTTGGCATTAACCATCGTAACCAAAAGGGCAAAGAGACCGCAGTAAAACAGATGCAGCGGGCATTGAAAGCAGCAGCTGAGAAGTTTCCAGATGCGACCATTTGGATTCCGTTAGTTAATTTTTCGAAGGCTCTGACATTAAAGGAGCAAACCATGCTCACAACCCTCAATAACCACATCAAGAAAAACATGGCATTTTTGCCACTGCTACCGGCCGCCCAGTTTAAAGTAACCCAGGATAGGGTACACTGGACGTCAGCTTGTGCTAAAGCGATGCTAGAACACTGGGCTAAACACCTAAACTTCACAGCCTTTTGAACCCAAAACAGGGACTACCCAAAACAGGGACTACAGAGAGGTGGTGAGGTGTTAAATTTGTCAAAACACTTCACACCTACTAAAGGTCAATTAAAACTTTGAAATAGGGGCTTAACATTCATCCCCACGCCCAAAATAAACCAAGACATGAAAAAGCAACTCACCTTTGATGTACAACAGTACCATAGGAGACTGCTATTAACAACATACTTTAGGTATGATCAAGGGTCCGATCCTCCTTTCACCCCCAAATCAACCTGGACACCCAAACTCTCCCAGGTTCCGAATACTGTAAGAAGAATTATTAGAGCAGATAAATATGCGAATATAAACTTGCCCTGAAACCACAGAGAAACGTCAAACCTTGATAGAGAGGAACAGCGAGCCTTAGAACAGTTATGTCGTGACAAATCCATTGTCATCAAACCTGCTGATAAAGGCAGTGTAACAGTAATAATGGACAGGGATGCTTATGTAAAAGAAGCAGAGCAACAATTACACCAGGAGACCTACTACTAAAAACTCCACGAACCAATTTTCTTGAAAACAGTTCCAGAAGTCCGAAATATCCTCTCCCAATTACGGGAAGGAGGCTACATTAATAAAAACAGGAAACTTACCTGATGGGGCCGGACAATCCACGCCAAAGGTTCTTCTATCTGCTCCCTAAAATACACAAAGATCCAGAGTCATGGAGTGTCCCTTTTGAAATGCCACCAGGCCCCCCAATTGTATCGGACTGTGGCAGTGAAACCTATGCCACAGCAGAATACATTGAACATTTTCTGAACCCGATCAGCATCAGACACCCAAGTTATATCAAAGATACATATGATTTTATAGACAAAATCAAAAACATTCTTCTTCCATTGGAATGCTTCCTCTTCACCATAGACATAGATAGTCTCTATACTAACATTGAGACATCCGCAGGGCTGGAAGCAGTGAAAGAATGGTTCATCAGATATCCTGACAAATATAGACCTGATGGAATCCTCTTAAAATTATTAGAAATTTTGAATTTGATTCCAAATTTTATCTCCAAGTGAAGGGAACGGCAATGGGAAAGAGATTTTCCCCCTCATATGCCAACATCTTTATGGCACGGTGGGAAGAGACAGCACTGGCTAATTGGCACAGATTTTTGGATGACATCTGGGGTGTCTGGTCAGGAACGGAGGACGAGTTCAAACAATTTACAACTCACCTCAACCAGTTTGATCAATCCATCAAAATCAAGTATACATTGCACAAAACGGAGGTGAACTTCCTGGACACAGTAACTTTTAAAGGCAACGACTTCTCAGATACACATAGACTTCATGTCAAAGTCTACTTTAAGGACACAGACACACATGCCTTACTGTTTAAATTGAGCTATCATCCTAGACACACATTTAAGGGGATTGTCATGTCTAAATTGTTGAGATTTCACAGAATCTGCACCCAATCAGGAGACTTTTTGCAAAAAGGGTCCTATTCCGAGCACTCAGGGAAAGGGGTTACTCCCGCTCCCTCCTTAGAAAATGCTTAAGGAGCTTCTTCACTAGAAAGGAGGAGGATACCACTGAAATAATCCCCCTAATCACAACATTCTCAAAAGGAAGTGTCAGGTTAAACAGAAGGCTTAAAGAGAACTTTGAGAAGTTTGTAGTTGCAGTTGGTAATTTTACTGGTAATTTTTTTTTCTACATTTTATGCTAAATTGAAGAATATTGAGCTACGTTTGACTGAACATTGAGTTATAAAGTTGTGGAAAATGTAAAGATTGTGGAATTTCAGTGTCCACCAGATCTCAGTTATTAATTGTACTTCCTTATTCATTGCACATCAGCCCCGATGCCATTCTTTATTCTGGATCTGCTGCACCTAAAATAAAATGCTATCTGATGAAATTGTTAGTGTGAAGGCTTTACTTAATTTTATGATTAATGGTAAAGCTGCTCTCGCTCCATGTTCAAAGTTATTTGTGAGAGCAAACTGACAGATGACAGATGATATTAAGTTTACTTAAGTTAATTATTTAAGCTTTAATGAATAAATTATGATTGGTTGATTTACAAAGCCTGAACATAGATAGATAGATAGATAGATAGATAGATAGATAGATAGATAGATAGATAGATAGATAGATAGATAGATAGATAGATAGATAGATAGATAGATAGATAGATAGATAGATAGATAG
Source organism: Trichomycterus rosablanca (assembly GCF_030014385.1). NCBI lineage: Eukaryota > Metazoa > Chordata > Actinopteri > Siluriformes > Trichomycteridae > Trichomycterus > Trichomycterus rosablanca. The sequence goes on along the minus strand of NC_085991.1, from coordinate 14,955,072 downwards.
ATAGATTAGATAGATAGATAGATAGATAGATAGATAGATAGATAGATAGATAGATAGATTCTTTATTGATCCTTTGCAGGAAATTTCTTTGTTATAGCAGCTCACATCAGACAACAACTTCTTGTATACATACAATATTAACTTACAGTGTAAAACAAGCAATAAGGGTAAAAATGTACAGTATGGTACTATATACATGTAAACTTTTTATGGTGTATGCATAGCATACAAAATTAGTATTTATTGAGGTATGTAACCATTGGTGCATGCATAGCATACAGTGTGATGTACATATACATATTTTTGTGATGTTAAGTTGTAGGTGGTTGTTGCTACACCAGTCCACAAAGTCCTTGACCATGCCCCTGTATTCCTGCTCACATCCTGCCCTAATACAACCCACGACTGCTGAATCATCTGAAAACTTCTGAAGAAAACAGTTGTCGGAGTTATATTGAAAGTCCGATGTATACAGCGTAAACAGGAAAGGGGACAGGACTGTTCCTTGTGGGGCCCCCATACTGCTCAAGGTTTTTACAGAGACACAGTTTTTAAGTCAAACAAACTGTGGTCTAGAAGATAGATAGTCCAAAACCCAGGAGACTAGAGCTGGTTCCACATTCATCTTCAACATCTTTTCACCTAGCAGCGCAGGTTAAATAGTATTGAAGGCGCATGAAAAATTGAAAAACATAATCCTCACAGTAGCGTCCACACTGTCCAGATGAGCATGAGCCCTCTGTAACATGTAGATGAGAGCATCATCCACGCCGATGTTTTGTTGGTAGGCGAACTGTAGAGGATCCATGTGTTCCTTCACTCTGGGTCTGATGTGAGCAAGGACTAGTCTGTCTAGCGACTTCATAACATGTGAAGTAAGAGCGACAGGCCTGTAGTCGTTGGGGTTTGTTGGGTGACTCTTTTTGGGAACGGGAACCAAGCAGGAAGCTTTCCACAGAGTGGGGATCCTCTGTAGACGCAAGCTCAGGTTGAAAAGGTGTGTGAAAATGCCACAAAGCTGACTGGAACAAATCCTCAACAGCCTGGGGCAGATTCCGTCAGGTCCAGCTGCTTTTCCCTGCTTAAGTCGATCCAGTTCCCTTTTCACTTGATATGGTTTAAGTGTTAAGGGTGTGGTTACTGATGACAAGGTGGCATTGTGTGCAACAGGTAGAAGGCATTGTGAGGTAGATTGTTCAAATCTGTTAAAAAACAAATTCAGGTCCTCAGCCGTGTCCTGGTCACCATCAAGCAGCCCTCCTCCCTTCTGTTCCAAACCAGTGATCTTTCTCATGCCATTCCAGAACTGACGCACTCCTTCCTGTTGTAACTGTTGTTCTACTCTCTGTTTGTAGGCTTGTTTCCCCTCCTTAATCTCCAACTTCAGTTGTTTTTGAAGTAGCTTTGCCTTTTCATGGTCACCCTCCTTGAAAGCCTTTTTCTTTTGATTTATCAGGGATTTCATGTTGCTAGTAATCCATGGTTTGTTGTTTGGGAAGCATCGAATTTCTTTGCTGGGCATGTTGCTGTCAACACAGAACTTGATGTAATCAGTCACGCAATCTGTGAGTCCCTCAATATCATCCCCATATGACTCACAGAAAACATCCCAGTCAGTGAGTTCCAAACAGTCCTGCAGAGATTCGTTTGCTTCATTGGACCAGCATTTTATGGTTTTGGTAGTGATCGGCAGTCTTTTTATAACCGGGGTGTAGGTGGGAGAGAGGTAAACCAGGTTATGATCCGATCCTCCAAGAGGGGGCAGTGCAGTGGCTTCATATGCATCCTGAACGTTAGCATACAGAAGATCAAGTGTTGTGTTTCCCCTTGTAGTACAGTCAACAAATTGTTTGAGTGTGGGCAGTATTTTGGAGACAGTGACATGATTAAAATCTCCACTTAGCAGAAGGAACGAGTAAGGGTATTTCTCTTGTAGTCTCGCGATAACCATGTAGATTACGTCACACGCTGTTTCAGCATGTGCAGACGGTGGAATGTAAACAACATTTACATTTACATTTTCAGCATTTAGCAGACGCCTTTATCCAAAGCGACTTACAGTACAGTTACAGTATACAGTCTGAGCAATTGAGGGTTAAGGGCCTTGCTCAAGGGCCCAACAGCAGCAACCTGGCAGTGGTGGGGCTTGAACCAGCGACCCTCTGATCACTGGTCCAGTACCTTAACCACTAGGCTACAACTGGCCCACCACAGTGAATTCCCTCGGTAGATAATATGGTCTCAGACTAACTGCTAAGAGTTCAATGACCTTATTACAGATTCTCTCCTTAACAGTGGCATGCTCAGGTTTACACCATCCTGTCCACAGGAATATTGTGTCTAATTCCAGCTGTTTTGGAAACCGATGCTATGTCCAGTAACTCCTGTCGGGAATAGACGATTGCCGATGGTTTTGGTCTCCAACACTCCTCGCGCTCAGATTCCTTTAATAACATTCTAATACGGCACTTTATCGATTTGTGCATATTGAGAACTGTGTATTGCTGTGATTAGTGCGTGCGTGTGTTGTAGTTGGTGCTTGTTGTGTATTTAGTGTTGCTGTCTGTGTTCGTTGTGTTAGCCTGTTCTGTCCTTTATATGTGTTTGTGTTATATATAGTATTGTAAATAGTCATCACTTCTCCCACTTTGTAAATATTTGCACAACGACCATATAAAACCGTAAATGCACATTTGATGTTGTCCGTTTATTTTCTGGGTTTCCCGTTTAGTTTCTATTTGTAAAACCAGTTGTTTCTTAATTTGATTTACCCTTAAGTGTTACGGCTTTTTCCCCCTAGACTGGGTCGTAACATGGGTAAACATCCCAGTGTATTGATTCCATAATTTTTGCCAGTGGTTGTAAGAATTCCATGATTAAATTCTTGTGTAAAATATAGGCTTACATAGGTTGGTTTTGTGAGAGACACATTGGTGAGTGCTAACCCTATTGCAAAGTGTTTTTTATTGTATTGCATAGCTGTTCACAGATATTGTTAAGTTTTATACATAACCAGGACATCTGTTTACTGTTAGATTACAGTTTGCACCTCCAATTTAGGTTATTTGATCAGGCCGTTTCTCTATACCAACGCTCAGAACTTAACCCCTGCCAGAAAATCCTCTGCAAAAAAGGAACAGTGGAAAATTTGTCTTGCTTCAGAGAAACATGACATGTTGGTTGATGACAGACCTGTGAGCAGTAACTATGAAGCTGGAGAAACTATTTCAGCGAGAGCCTCAAACAGCCAGTATGATAACAGTTATTCAGAGCACAAGAAAGGAAGCCAGTGTGTAGCTGAGGAAGCTTCTGACAAGGTTAACATGCTGGTTGAAGATAGGAAGAGAAATGCCAGTAGTAATAGTACGTACTATATGGAAGTGAATGAGATTTCAGTGAGCGCCTCATTCAGCCAATCTGATTCCAGGTTTTCAGAATACAGCAGAGGAAGCCAATGTGTGGCTAATTCACTGATGTTTCCAGCCCACCTGCATAAAACAGAACAAATGGATAGTAAAAGTTTGGGTAGTGTTTTAAGAAAAGGAGACCAATTGTATTGTCTGATCCAAAGCAGATTAGAAAAGGAGAAAATGTTTGTTTCTGTGCATCTAAACTTTGATGAATTACCAAATACAATTTAAACTGACAGAGGCTGTTACATCATAAAGAAATCCAACCCACTAAAAGGGTTGTTACTGCAAGATGCACCTCATGACTGCGAAGACTTTTTAAATCTATCGCTCCGACTTGAAGGTTTTGGAACCAGATATTCACAGGCATTGCTGCTTATAGGTGCTTTGTGCATAAGTGTTTTCCAAGATCGACATGGCCGTAATGCCAATGGAACATGTTTTGAGGAAAATGGGATAGCTGTGATGGTTACTTTTCACACTGTGTCTGATCTGGCAAACCGGCTAATAGAGCTCTTCTACATTTCATTGGAACTGGATGCAGGGCAGCAATATGATTTGCTACCAGTTTGCTTTGAGACAGTAATGTCTGAAGACCAGGAAGTAAGAGCAATAGAGAGTGAACAAGGAAAGATGTCACAGCAAACCTCTTCTTTGTCTAAGATGTCAATCAAACTTGACAAACATAGACGAGAAAAAGTTGCAAAGAGGCAGAAGAGACTAACAGTCACCAAACAGATCAAACAGTCACCAAATGAAACAAGAAAAATAAAACAGTTAAATTCTCAAAGGAAAAAAGCTGATAAGGATCGATATAGATTACATTTATCTGAGAAGAGGGCCAGCATCAGAAGCCGATATCTTAATGACCCTGTTTTTTATTTGAGACAAAAACAGTACATTAGACATCGGTATATGAACGATTCCTATTTCCAGCAAAGACAACAACAGCGCACCAGAGACCGATACAGGAATGACCCTGCATTCCAGCAAAAAAAAAAAAAAAACACATTAAGGATCAATACAGAAATAACCCCGCGTTCCAGCAAAAACAAAAAAAAACACATTAAGGACCGATACAGAAAGGACCCTGCATTCCGTCTGAAGCAAAAAGACCACATCCGAGTCAGATATAGAAATGATCCTTCTTTTTGTTTGAGGGAAAAAGAGTATATAAGGAGACGATACAATTTAGATTCTTCTTTCAGTGCTAAACATAAGGTTTATTTAAAGACACACTTTAAAAGTCATTATGCACAAGGTGGTAGATTTCACAGAGTACAGTATATGTCGCAAGGCTTTAAATTAAGACAAAGTATAGATCTTAAAGCACTAAACAGTATAAGGTGTAGTAACCATATAAGGAACAAGTACAGAGCTATTATTTGCTGTAGTCCAGGACAGGTCAGCAGTGAAAACTTTGCTACAACACAGCGTAGTAGGGAAAATCCGCTAATAAAAGAGGCACAATTACTGTTTGAATTGAATGTGCAACAAGGGCCAACGTATATTTGTACTGTCTGCCACAGATGTTTTATTTTCTAATCAGGTCAGACTATGTAAATCATCAAATTATTCAAAAGACCCTGAGCTTGTGTCCCTGTCTTTAACTGGTACGTATGTCCATGTTTGTGAAAACAGATGTGCAGATCAAGGTGAGTGTAAAATGCCTGAAAGAAAAGATGAATTGATATGTTATAGCTGTCATGAACATCTGAAGTCTGGTCATTTACCACCAATTGCAGTGGCAAATAATCTTAAACTTGACTCAATCCCAGATGAATTGCTAGGGCTGAATGTACTTGAGAGACACGTCATTGCTAAATTCATACCTTTTGCAAAGATTATCTCACTTCCAAAGGGACAACAGCGTGCAATTCATGGAGCAGTGGTACGTGTTCCCTCTGAGGTTGAGTCAACAGTTCAGTGTTTGCCCAGACCATCTTCGGAATCACAACTTCTTAGAGTAAAGCTGAAGCGTCGTTTACAGTACAAAGGACATTTTCAATTTCAGAATGTGGACATGAAAAAGGTGAGAACTTACTGCCTTACTGAAATTAAAGGAAATTCATTCAGAGTACAGAGAAGTATGTTTAAGAGAGGATGCAGAAGACGAGTACCTGGAATGTGCACCAGGGGGGCATAATGTAGAGAATGTTGACCACAGAAACGAAGATGTCTGTCCAGAGGGTGAATCTGACTCTGAAAACCCACCTGATGAACAAGAGGTCAGTGTTGCACAAAACTTACAGCATTGCTTTTGATTCCTGTCTGCAGCCAGCCGATGTTGGCCAAGAAATATTGTCATTTGGAGACAATATTTACTCAATTGCCCCAGCAGAAGGAAATCAACCAGTCAGCTTTTTCAAAACTCCCAAATTGGAGTCCATGGCATTTCCTGTGCAGTTTAACACTGGCAGGAACACATTTGATGAATCAGACAGACCTAAGAAGATCTCCTCAAGCAGATATTTTAATGCAAGGCTGTTCAGTGCTGACAATCGTTTTGCCATGGACACGAATTACATATTCCTTGCACAGTTTGTGACTGAGGTGTACCTTGCTATGTACATCTACATCTACAAGTATGTCCATTCAGCTGTGCAAAGGCAAAGTGTTCACCAAAGATGGACAAAAAATTACAACACTATTGTTTCAAGACCAGCATGAGGTGAAGAAACTTGTCCGGCATGGGGAAGCCACAAGAATTATGCAGCCCCTAAGAGGGATGCCTGCTTTTTGGGAGAAAACAATGAAGGACTTCTTTGCGTGTTTGAGACAATTAGGCTTGCCTACATTTTTGAATTTCTCTGAGTTGGACTGGACCACTAAATGTGACATTCTGAGAAGCAACCCCGTGACAGTCATAAAACTATTGGAAAAGAGGGTGGAGACCCTAATGAGAGATTTAATTTTATCACCTGCTCAACCTATAGGTGAAGTGGTAGACTGGTTTTATAGGGTGGAGTTCCAGGCCAGAGGATCAGGCCACATACATTGCCTTTTTTGGATTAAGGATGCACCAAAGTTTGAGGACGATCCAGATAAAACCGTTGCGGCATTCATTGATAAGTACATATCCTGTCAGCTGCCTGATGAGAAAAACAGACCCTGAATTGTTCAACATTGTGAAGGAAGTGCAGTCCCACAGCAGAAATAAACATTGCCGCTTCAGGCTTCCCAAGCCACCCATAAAGTCCACTTTTATTACTAAACCAAGGCCATCAGAACCTGATGAACCAACCCCGAAACAACAATCAAGAGACAAGCTAAAGCCTGTTTGGGATTTGCTGCATGACCCAGCAGCTTCATTTGGAAGTATAGATGAGGTCCTTGCAAAATGCAATTTAACCTATGAGAAATTCTCCCATTATCTTGAGACAATGGCAGATAAAACTGCTGTGATGATGAAACGTGATCCCAAGGACTGTTGGGTCAGTGGCTACAATCAGCACTTGTTGAGAGCATGGGATGCAAATATGGACATTCAGTACATTCTGGATCCCTATAGCTGCATAATGTACATGCTGTCATACATCACTAAGGCAGAGCATGAGATGAGTGACCAAATGAAACAGATTATGCAAGCATACTCCAAAAACCATGAGGTCAGTGTGCAAGAGGCTGTCACCCGTTTGCAGCTTAAAACTCAAGTCTTGCTCACAAATTGTTATCTTCATTCCTACAGATGACAATGCCCTGAAAATGTGCCTGCCAATGAGAAATCTGGAAATGAAAGATCCAGATTCAGACCAAGTGTGGATCACTGGCTTGCTAGATAAGTATAAAGCCAGGCCTCAGACTCCTGAATTTAAAAGAATGTGCATGGCTGACTTTGCATCAAACTATAGACTTGTCTATGGAAGACAGAGGAACAGTAAAAATATCTCGCTACAAGACAAAATGGGGTTTATTTAGAAGAGGACAAAAGGCAAACCTGCAGTCATCAGGTATGCACATTTTTCCCAGAAGAAGGAGCCTGAAAAGTTTTACGGAACTCTTCTGAAGATTTATCTCCCATACAGGAGTGAATGTCAGCCGAAGATAGTGCCATTTAATTCTTACCAGTCCATCTACTGTATGTTAGTGCTTGTATCAAACTCCCTGGTTCAGATTTATTGACACGTGTGTTTGATATTGTGATAACCAGAAACTGTATGAAAATGACAGTGAAGCTATTGACCATGCAATCGAGGATTTTGTAAAAACTGGACCCATGGAGGATGCATGGGCCAGTTTTGCTCCAAATACAGAGCTCATCCGAATCGAGACAATTTCAGACTGTCGACCAGTAGATCCAGCTGAAGATAATGAGCAAAATGACGTGCCAGAATACAAAATAAATGCTGACAGTACAGCTGCAGTGCCGCTCATAGAGTGCCCAGTACTAAGCTCCAGTGTCGTTCGGCAGATGTACCAATCGCTAAATCAAACACAAGCAGCTGTGTTTTATAAAGTAAGAGACTGAAGCTTGCGTCTTTTAAATGGTGAACAGCCTGACCAGTTCTTTTACTTTGTTACTGGTGGAGCTGGCACTGGCAAATCTCATTTGAGGGTGATTCTTCAATTGGGGGAACTTTTACGTCCCTAGGTTATACATTTGTGTTAAAAATACTTTATTACAAAACAAATATTTTAGGTATTAAAAAGATCATTCATTGCATCACTAGAAAAAATTACATACCAAAATAATTATGATGTCCATTTTTTATGATGATTTAAACATCAATATTTTGCTACTTTGGCCTTGTCCCCAACCCAGACTTTAAAACTTCTCTGCTCTAATAAAATGCTAAAAAGTGATCAATTCATTATAAAAATCACAATCTGAGTTTTATAATAACTTATAAAAAAAAAAAACAACATTTTGTTTATTTTTATTTGTACAACCTATGCATATTTTTGAGCAATACTGTCCCCAGCATTATCGTCATTACCGCAACAGTGTATAGTTTCTATAGGGAATCATTTGAAGGTACAACTTGTTTATGTTGTAACCATGGAAACAAAAACTCAGAAGGAAGCACATGCCAGCCATGAGAGAAGATTGACATTTTAATGTGTGGAAATGTATGTAATTTAATCATGTATTCCTCCTGATCATAGAGTATATTAATTCAGCGTCATTACCATTTACATCAATATGGCAGTACTTTCAAAAAACTAAGAAATTTACACATTATTTATATGTATTTAAAGTGCATCTTGTACTAGCTGTTGACTATCTTTAGCAAATCCATGGCCTAGCTAGTTTTTTTCCTAAAATTGTCATTACCACAACATGTCATTACCAACACATAACCTGTTGTGATGGTAATGACACTTGGTGATGGTAATGACAGGTATTCAATTTCACCATCAGTATCTTTTTAATTATTTAGAAATTAAATATAATTAAGGCTAACAGTATGATTTTATTAGAAAATCCAAGTGAAATGCATTACTTTCTAAAACTCATTTTCACTGTTTTAATCAATATGGCCCACAAGACATCAGCAGAGATGTCTAGAGAGTACAGAAAAGATCAGGAGTCCCATAATTAAAATAGGTTAATCCCACCTATTTTATAATTCCACACAGTGCACTGCGCCTCTCTCTCTCTCTCTCGCTCTCTCTCTCACATCTCTCTCTCCTTTCTCACTTGTACCTCTCATTTACATTTTTCATGTTCAGAGTCATGTTTGGTTTTTTTGGGCACAGTTTAGTTAAAGTTTAAATCACAGCGTTGTCTGTATGGACTCTTTCTCCCAGTTTTGATGGCTGTGCTATGTTTAAAAAATGTTTTTTGCTCTTAATGTTGTCATTGTTATATGTGATTCTTCTGAAAACAATTCTTATGTCTTTTCAAGATTTGTAAGTATTTTTTTCTCTATTTTGGAATGTTATAGTGTTATAGAATGTTATAGTGTTATTTGGAATGTTATAGAACCTTAATTTTTAGCAAAAGTTGCTTTTAAACTGTCTAATCTAAAATTTTCTGCTGTTACATGATAATTCTAATAAAATAATTACTCAACCATCCAGAGAAAATAATCTAAAATGAATTCTTCACACATTAAAACAAAAGTGTAAATGAACAAAAATAGAAAGTAATGATTTGATGGTGAATCCATGAAGAAATATGTAATGTGTTGAATGTTAAAAAACTCAGGAAAGTTATATTTAATGGATTACAGTGTTTACTACATAAATAAGTTGAAATAACCTGCTTGTTACCTTTTTTCATGTTAAAATCTGTGTTTTTGAAGTTGCGATGGTAATCACATTTTGCTATGCCACTTCGCAAATAAATATGAAATATTAAAATTCTATGTAAGCTTAATTGTAGCCATCATTAAGTCTTTGCTCTAAAGCATGTAAGCATTATCTTGACATAATTAAAACTAAATTATTACTAATTTTATTTTTTTAAAGTTAAGATGGTAAAAAGAGCCCGCAATTGAAGAATCACCCTTGAGCAGGACGGCATATCAAGGTCAACTGTTCTGTTAACCTCTTTCACTGGAACAGCATCATTCAACATTTCTGGGAACACTTTACATTCAATTCTGAAACTTCAATAAAAAACCTTGAAGCCAAGGACTTGAAAATTCTTTAGATGAGATGAGAATAATTCTCTTACGTGTGCAAATCATGGTTACTGATAAAATATCCATGGTTTCTAAAGATCTTTTTGCATATGTTGACCTGAGACTTCAACAGGTCAAAGGTAGCAAGAGACCCTTTGGAGGAGTGTCAGTGCTTGCTGTTGGAGACTTCTTTTAATTACCACCAGTGGGAAAGGCTAAGGCCTTGTGCGTAAGGATGATTGCCCCTCAGATGTGTTACACATCTTTGCCACAAACAAGGAGGTGGATAAACACAACAATAATGCCCTGTTTGCTTTTAGTTCCACCGTAATTCGTGTTGATGCAGAAGACCATATAAAGGATGATAGAACAGGAAGAATGGTAAGACAAGCAGCTCCATTTCAAGTATGCAAAGGAGATCTGCCAGATTCATTACTGTTGGCAGAGGGTGCACGTGTTGTCCTAACACGGAATTTGGATACAGCAGATGGCTTAATTAATGGGACTTTTGGAAAAGTCTCACAAATCATTAGTAAGACTGACATTAAAGGCAATGCATATGTGGAGTTAATTGGATTAGAGTTGGATAACCCTACTGCTGAAGTCAAGAGATGTAATAGGATCCCTGGTAGTGCTGACACGTCACACAAAGTACAAGGCATGAACCTGGTATGGCTTATGTGGCCCTCAGCAGAACCACCTCTTTGCAAGGCGTACACATCATCGACTTTGATGAAAAGATGATTTTTTGCAATGAAGTTTAGTCGTCACTGGAAAACATGCAAAAAACAAATGTTAGCACTGTCATGCCACTTCTTATACACACTAAAACTGCGGTCAATGGAAGCCTTACTGTCATTCATCATAACGTTAAAGGTTTACACTGTCATTTTGATAACATAAGAAAACACCATGAAATCTCCTTGGGAGATATTTTGTGCTTCACTGAAACCCACATGTTCGGATCAGCTGTCCCACGGGAGCTCCAACTGGAACGATACAACATGTATAAGCGGAACAGGCAAGTGTCTCAAAGCAGCTTCCCTCAGTTGGCAAACCTAAAGGGTGGTGGTGTTGCAATATATGCAAAGAACCATCTAAATGCCCAGGTTTTACAATATGTTGTGGGTGTCACTGATATGGAGTTCCTTGCTCTGAAAGTCAGAGACCCAGTACAAGCTGTAGAAGCTGCTATTTATAGACCACCAAACTACAACACAAAATACTTTTTTACCAAACCTAAGGAATCTTTTGGATGCCATTGATATGACGGACGAAGAACTTATTATTATCTGAGGCGATTTCAATAAAGATTCTAGATCAACCAACTCAAAGCTCATAAATGAATTATTTTCAAGATGAGGATACACACAGCTGATAAAAGAAGCAACAACAGAAAAACATACAACGCTGGATCTCATCTTCACCTCGCAGCCACAAAAGTGCTTGTCATCAGGAACATTGCGATCATATTACAGCTACCACAGCCCAGTATATGCCATGCTGAAAGAACATTAAAAATGTTGGACATGTGACTGATAGAATCTTAAATGGCCACAGCAACAAAGAATTGGCTCACTGAAATAAGAGAAACTCTTTCATATTTAACAACAGACAACTGAAACTGTTCCTAATAAAACTGTAAATGACGCCAGCAACCCAGAGAAAAGTGTAAATAATTGTTCTGATAGTGGGTGGGAAATAGCTTCAGTCAAAGGGATTAATACAATACAACAAACTATGGTCTTCTTTTACTGTATGTTACTATATGTTCTTATAGTGTATGTTCTTTACACAACTAGTAGGATGGCACCGCAGATGGCTGCCTCGGTAAGAGCTCTCTATGTTTTGTGTTGGTTTTTGTTTGTTAATGTTATTTATTGTGTGTCAAACTCGGTCAGTTGGAGCAAAGAACAGTTACTGACCTTCAGAGACAATGTTTCACCAACTTTTATTCCAGAGTTTTCTCAAAATCCTTCAGAGTTTTTGGAAATCCTCACAACAGGTGCGCTGGCTCTACTCAACCTGGCAAGAAAGCGGCGGAGAGGCAGACGAGCCAGAGCACTCATAAAGATGAGGCGACGTGGAGTCCGAACACCGTTACCGTCTTTTTTCCTCTCCAATCTGCGATCTCTGCACAACAAACTGGAAGAACTACTCCTGCTCAACCAAACTAACAGGGACTTTTCAAATACATCTGCGCTGTGCTTTACGGAGACCTGGCTTTCGGAGCTGACCCCGGATAGCGCGCTGCATCTCCCCGGCTTTCAGCTGCACCGAGCGGACAGGGACGCGGAGCTCAGTGGCAAAACGAGAAGGAGGACTGTGCTTTTACGTCAATGAACGCTGGTGTAAAGATGCAACGGTACTGTTAAATCTAGAATCACTTTTCCTTAACTGTAGACCGTACTACTCTCCCAGAGAGTTTTCTTCATTCATTCTGGTCGCTGTTTACATTCTGCCGGATGCGCGTACGAGAGATGCGCAGAAACTGCTGGCCGATCAGATAATGAAAGTAGAGAAAGGGACAACCCGGTCTCACTGCTCATCATCCTGGGAGACTTTAAGAGCGCAAATCTTACCAAAGAAATGCCAAAGTACAAGCAACATGTCACCTGTGCCACAAGAGAAGGAAACATTCTGGATCATTGCTACACCTCTGTTAAAAATGCCTATCGCTCCGTCACGCGTGCGGCTCTCGGACATTCCGACCACAATCTCGTTCACCTCATTCCCACATACAGGCAGAGACTCAAAACTAACAAGCCTGTCATTACAACAGTGAAGAAGTGGACCAGCGAAGACATCGAAATACTACAGGACTGCTTTGAATCCACAAACTGGTCTGTCTTTGAGGAGGCGACGGACAGCTTGGATGAATATACAGACACTGTAGCATCATACATCAGTTTCTGTGAGGACAGCTGTATTTCTACTACAACACGAGTAAAATACAGCAACAATAAAGCATGGTTCTCGGCTGAACTCAGACAGCTTCGGAGGGAAAAGGAGTCAGCATTCAGGAGTGGAGATAGAGTTCTCTACAAAGAGGCCAAATACAAGCTGGAGAAAGGTAACCAATCAGCAAAAAAGGAATATTCAGAAAAGCTGAAAAGCCAGATTGGTGCTAACGACCCAACTTCAGTCTGGAAAGGCCTCGAAGAGATCACTAACTACAAGGTGCGAAAGACCCCCCTTCTGCTGAATGACCGTCAACTCACCAACGACCTGAACGAGTTCTACTGCAGATTCGAATACAATAAGGACAATTCTTAGCCTTTCTCAGCCAATTCTTCATCCTCCTCCTCCACCATGGCTCTCTCACCTCTGTCCCCGGCTCCTTTAACCATCAACGAGCGGGACGTTAACAGACTGTTTAAGAAACAAAAGGTGAGAAAAGCTCCTGGGCCAGACGGAATCTCTCCATCCACCCTTAAGCACTGCAGCAATCAACTGGCGCCCACCTTCACTCACATTTTTAACAGATCATTAGAACTTTGCTCTGTTCCTTCATGCTTCAAAACATCGACCATCATACCAGTCCCCAAAAAAACAAACATTTCTGGACTGAATGATTACAGACCTGTAGCCCTGACATCTGTAGTCATGAAGGTCTTCGAACGCTTGATCCTAGCCTACCTGAAGACCATCACAAATTCTTTACTGGATCCCCTGCAGTTTGCATACAGAGCAAATAGATCTGTCGATGATGCAGTCAACGTGGCCCTGCACTTCATGCTACAGCATCTCGACAGTCCTGGAACCTACGTTCGAGTTCTGTTTGTGGACTTCAGCTCGGCTTTTAACACCATAGTGCCAGAGCTGCTGCAGGTCAAACTGTCCCAGCTGTCAGTGCCGGGTGCCATCTGCCAGTGGATCATGGACTTTCTGACAAATAAGACACAGCAGGTACGGCTAGGAAAAGACACTTCAGACCAGCAGAACCTAAGTACTGGTGTACCACAAGGCTGTGTGCTTTCACCCCTTCTCTTCAGTCTTTATACCAATGACTGTGTTTCTAAGGAACCAGCTGTAAAGATCCTTAAGTTTGCTGATGACACCACTGTGGTGGGCCTCATAACCGATGGTGACGAGTCTGCCTACAGAAAGGAAGTCGAGCAGTTGGTCTCCTGGTGCAGCGACAACCACCTGCTGATCAACACACAAAAGACTGTAGAGATGGTGGTGGATTTCAGGCGCAACGCTCCCTCCTTACCCCCCCCCTCACAATTAATGGCTCTATGGCCTTAGTGGTGGAGTCACTTAAGTTCCTGAGCACCACCTTATCCAGGGACCTAAAGTGGGAAAATAACACACTCTCCATCGCCAAGAGGGCTCAGCAGAGAATGTTCTTCCTGAGACAGCTAAAGAAATTCAACCTGCCACAGAGTCTGCTGATCCAGTTCTACACAGCAATAATAGAGTCCATCCTTACATCGTCCATCACCATCTGGTTTGGTTCCTCAACATCACATGAACGAGCCAAACTCCAAACCTGGACATTACCTTTTTCAAACACTTCCATCTGGCAGAAGACTCAGGACAATAAAAACAAACACATCCAGAAACGCTAACAGCTTTTTCCCCAGAGCTGTAACACTTTTTAACCAAAGTTGTTCTCTTGGGCAAATGTTGGTAAATACTGGTTAACAGTCTGTATGCTGTCGGGTCTGTTAAATATGTTCTATGTTACATGTCATACATGTGTAATTGTCTGTACTATTATGTGTATTGTTTGTACTACTATGTGGACTATTGTGTGTATCATTGAGTGTATCACCAAAGCAAAATCCTCTTATGTGTAACATACCTGGCGAAATAAAGTGATTCTGAACTGTTCCAATTTTTTTCTTTTACCAAAAAAGGAAAAAAAAATTAGTACACCTGTTCTGGTGTTTTTATTTCTTATTTTGTTCTTATTCTTAATATTATTATGCATGAGTTTGGTAAATGTGTATGTGTATGCAGATCATTTGTTTTTGTATATAACCTGTCCATGTTTTTCAGACAATATCCAGATGTACTACACCTTTACAGCTGTGTGTGCAACTGGACTGGTTTTATAATGTACATATGTGTATTTGTTAACAACATTGTTTTTTTTTTTTTTACAGTTTACCAAAAAACAACAAAAAAACTAACCAAACAAATTTAAAAACAAAACAAACAAAAAAAAACAGTTATAGAGTTTTTATACACCTGTTCTTGTGTTTTTTCTTATTTTGTTCTTATTCTTAACATTATTATGCATGCCTGCAGGGAATGTGTATGTTGATGTTATATCCTTGTGTGCATATAACATGTACCTGTTTTCCAGAAAACATCCAGATCTACACCATTGCAGCTGGACTGGTTTTATATAAATAATGCATTGTTTTCTCAGTTAATAGAAAATGCACCCACTGTTTTAATTGTTCTATGTTAGTTAATGTTTTGTCATGTTCTAAATAGCTATACAGTTTATTATTCTTGCAGGTGGTGCCTGGTTTCCATTTTTCAGAAGTTTGATGTGCACCATGTCAGCTGGTCTGGTATAAAGGATTTAGTGTAATGTATTCATCACGAATTTTCTGGTAATGAGGGCGTGAGCTGGGATGGACAATGATGCTAAACAGACATAAAAGCTTGATATTTCTCAATGAATGATGAATGATAGCTGTCTGGAGTCCATCATATATATATTCGAGATAAATACATTATCCTTTATATCAGTCCAGCTGCCATGGTGCAGTGTGAACTTCTGAAATCTAGGAAAAAGCACCACACATATATTCATATTCAAATGGCTTTTTAAACATTTCATGTACATTTCTATTTTATTCACTAGTTAACAGTTGTGGAAAAGATTGTTGTAAGCAATAAAATGTTACAATTATTTAACTGTGCATTTGTGTTTGTGTCTCTTATTGTATAAAATCTCGATGACATTAAGTATTTTAGAGTTATGTAACAGTATTATTCACAGTGCATAAAATGTGTACTGATTTTAAAGGATTAATGATTTAGGTCTGTCTGCATGGGTGATTTGGTGGTTCATGGTGCCCCTGTTGTGTATAGTTACTACAATTTAGTCTAAAGTTCACTTTTATTGGGTAGCTTCTTTAAGTGTTATGTTCCCAAATTACTACATTAAAATAAATAAATACATAGCAAAGGTATTAACTATACCAACCATCAGAGAAGGAAGACATTTGATGTGGTGAATAATGTATTAATGTGTTCCTCCTAATCATGGAGTATACTTATTCTGTCTCATTAGTATTTATGCAGTTGTAGCAGACGTCAACAGGTGAGACAGCTCAGGAGACAAAAATCAACCACACCTAGTCAGAGAACTGAAGGTCTTCACCATTTATTTCCTAAACATAAGACATGGTGCACCTACGCGCACGCACGCACGCACGCACGCACGCACGCACGCACACACGCACGCACACACACACACACACACACACAGGTAATTATGGTATATGAGGACACCTGACTCAGTACCTACTTTATGGGGACACCACTTTCCACATATGCTATCAATGTGCAAGTAACTCCCAAAAATGTATTTAAACCTGCTAAAGATACATCCAAATTAGAATCACCTTTTTATTTTAAAATCATGGAAATATCATATACCTGACATTTTACAGCCTTAGAGAGACATGACCTGAAGAGTGTTTAAAAGGACACGCATGGTTTATCAGCACACACCACATACACAAACACAAACATGAGCAGATACTGTCTTAAGAGGACAATCAAAGGCATAAAAGGACACATAATCTGCCTGTCTTTTCAATCTAATGTAACCAATATTTTAAAGACAGCTTTGTTTTGGCCAATCTGTCATCAATATATAAATATACAGTGCCATCAGAAAGTATTCACACCCCTTCACTTTTCCCACATTTTGTTATGTTACAGACATAGTCGAAATCCGATTTGAGTTTAGTTTTCTTTTAAAAAAATCTACACGAAATAACCCATAATGACAAAGAGAAAACATGTTTTCAGACATTTTTGTAAATCTTTTAAAAATGTAAACATTTAAACATAATAGGTACATAAGTATTCACACCCTTTGATATGGAACTCAAAACCATCAAAAGGGATTTTTGTGAGGAGACTATTGGAAGTAGTTTTCAACAGGAACAACTATCTTAAAAACAGTATCTAAGACACTTTTTAAACAAAAAAATGTGCCCTTCTAAAATGGGAAATTCTGCTTTCTTGCATTTCTCGCACTCCAATTTTGAAGCCAAACGACCCTTTGTGGTTTGAATACGACCGATATTTGAAGTGCCTCATTACAGCAAGGACCTCCTTTGTTGTCCATGGCCTCCGAACTACTTTCCTTGTTGTCACTGTAGTATCAGGTACACCATCTACCAATGAAAAAGCCAAAAAGTCAAACAGAATATAGAATCCACAGACACATGTAACACCCATTTCTTGTATTAAAAGCTGGTTCAATACTTGAACCAAATAACATTATTCTATAGCTTTAGTTATTCCATAACTAAAATAAACTGTTATCTACTGTGTAGACAAGTTCAAAAATATGGCAAATAACATCCTGGTCATCAGGTTAAAAATTCGCCAATCACACTAGAGAAATAGTAAAATCCACTTTCAAAATCACCAAAACGAATGTTTTCAGTTGTTCTTAAGTGCTGATGAACATGCCCTTATACCTTTTACAGTCTCCAATTAAGAACCCCTAAAAAAACCCTGCTAGGTCTATAAAAAATCAAATATAAATCATGCATAATAAAGTGGCATGTGGATAACAAATAATGGTGATAAATCATGTGGATGTATGTATCTATATTGTAGGTGTTACAAGTACTGTAATGATCACTGTATTAGTACACACAGTATCCTGAAATACAAAATCAGCAAACCTTATGAAGCAGCTTTAAGTCAGGTATACAAAAACACACAAATGCCTTAGTCGAGCACAGAATAGGACACAACGCTCAACCTATCTAATTAGGAACAGATTTTAAAAAATCTAATATTTATTTACTGGGATGTCTAACTCCAGATGGTCATGACACAAGACACTTTGAGAAGCAAATGCAATAATCATTTGATCCATCCCCTTATTTATGAAGAGCAAAAAAGTACAAAATAAAATGTACACAGAACATCGACACTGTTGTAAAAAAATATAAATTAGAAGTAATCCTAAATAAAACCAAGTAACGATCACTGACTATCTACAAATACACTCTGAACAATCCCACATCCAGCTCTTACAAACCCAATCATGTCCTCACAAACCAGCCATCAGTCACGTTCACTCATACACAAACTACTTGGCTGATTCAGACAACTACACAACACAATTATACACAATGCTGAGCTTCAGAGTGTATTTGTAGATAAAGTTAGTGATCGTTACTTAACGTTTTGCATGGTTTTATTTAGGATTACTTCTAATTGATATTTCTGCAACAGTCATGTTGGTGTACTCTACAACAATTGTGTTATCTCCTTCTAACTAGATAAACGATGACCCTGCGTTTGCTTCAAGTAACGCAACAATTCAAGACCATCTTGAATCAGACATCCTGGTAAATAAATATTTCACTCATTGCAGTCTATTCATAATTAGATCAGCTCAACATTGTGGCAGTTATGAGGGATATGTGTTTGTATACCTGACTTGAGACTGCTTTATAAGAACACAGTTTGGTTTGTGAGGACTTGGTACAAAAGTCAGCACAGTTTCCTGAAGCACAGAAACAGTGATCATTACAGTACTTGTAACACTTTGAGGAGTGATTTAGATGTCATTTCATATTTGTATTCATTATGTTTAAATTGTGCTCTGTATGATCTATGTACAGTCAGTAGGCTAAGTAGTTTGTGTATGAGTAGACGTGACACATGGCTGGTTTGTGAGGACATGATTGGGTTTGTAAGGACTGAACACGGCTTTGTTTATAGTGTATTTGTAGATCAACTTAGTGACCATTAACGTTTTGCATGGTTTCATTAAGGATTACTTCCTACTGGTCTATAAGAGCAGGGATTGGTTTATAAGGGTTACCACAACATAACTATTTTCTGTAGTTGTCTGAATCAGCCAAGTAGTTGTGTATGAGTGGACGTGACTCATGTCATATTCTCACAAACCAGCCATTTGTCATGTGTACTCATACACAAACTACTTATAAAGCAGTCTTAAGTCAGGTATACAAACACATATCCCTCATAACTGCCCAAGTCAAGTACAGAATAGGACCACACACAATGTTGAGCTGATCTAATTATGAATAGACTGCAATGGGTGAAATATTTATTTACCAGGATGTCTGATTCAAGATGGTCTTGAGTTGTTACGTTACTTGAAGCAAACACAAGGTCATCGTTTATCTAGTGAGAAAAAGGAGATAACACAATTGTTGTAGAGTACACCAACATGACTGTTGCAGAAATATCAGCTAGAAGTAATCCTAAATAAAACCAAGTAACGATCACCGACTATCTACAAATACACTCAATCCCACATCCAGCTCTTACAAACCCAATCATGTCCTCACAAACCAGCCATCAGTCACGTTCACTCATACACAAACTACTTGGCTGATTCAGACAACTACACAACACAATTATTATTAAGTTAAATAACTTTTAGCTCATTAGGTGAGCTGCTAGATGTCTCTGTTGCACTAAGAGTTACATGTAAATGCGGATTAAAGAGCTTTTCAGAGAACAATGTTACAAGAGGCTTTTCTAATGGCATCTACAGAGATAAACAACAAAACATATTTGTTGAATACGTAAAAGAGTTAAATTTACATTAACCCTAACATGCATTATTTAAACCTACAGTCAGTATTTATTGATAAACCAAGGCATATAATTATGTATTTGCTCTGTCTGAGTGAAATATGGAATTTAAAATCAAATCCTCCATGTTCTTGAAATGGATGTTTGTCTATTTGTAGAGCACACCACAACTGATTTATACCCAGTTCTTAAATACTGACAAAATGTCATTATACCTCTTCAGGTTCCCCATTAACCCCTTATAAACCAATCCCTGCTCTTACAAACCAGTAGGAAGTAATCCTTAATGAAACCATGCAAAACGTTAATGGTCACTAAGTTGATCTACAAATACACTATAAACAAAGCCGTGTTCAGTCCTTACAAACCCAATCATGTCCTCACAAACCAGCCATGTGTCACGTCTACTCATACACAAACTACTTAGCCTACTGACTGTACATAGATCATACAGAGCACAATTTAAACATAATGAATACAAATATGAAATGACATCTAAATCACTCCTCAAAGTGTTACAAGTACTGTAATGATCACTGTTTCTGTGCTTCAGGAAACTGTGCTGACTTTTGTACCAAGTCCTCACAAACCAAACTGTGTTCTTATAAAGCAGTCTCAAGTCAGGTATACAAACACACATCCCTCATAACTGCCACAATGTTGAGCTGATCTAATTATGAATAGACTGCATTGAGTGAAATATTTATTTATCGGGATGTCTGATTCAAGATGGTCTTGAATTGTTGCGTTACTTGAAGGATCCATCATCATCAGTGGCATCAATGCTGTTGAAAACAAAAGAATTAGTAGTAATTAAAAAAAAATAATTAATCAATCAATTAATTTTTCCAACCTTAAAACTACAAATGATCTAACCTTCACACTTTCTGTGAAAGCAAGAAACAGAACTTTTATAAACCTACATTGAAAAATCTGAGTGCTCACCAAACAATTTCTCTATTGTGTTTGAAATCTTGTTCCCCAAAAGAGTTAGCATCTTTTCCTGTGATTAGCCGTCCTTTGTACTGTAAAATAAAACTTCCTTTCTCGATATTTACTTTTGCAAATATGCTACGACCTGAAAGAGGTCAGCAAAAAATAAATTAAATTAAAATTAGGTGACATTTCCTCAAGCAGATATTCTGACAATACTACTCTTACCTCATTCTGTTGTTAGTTACTTGACTTTTGCATAAAAAGCTAACCATCTTTATCTTAATTCCTAAATCCTTTTAAGAACCCTTTTGAAATCAACTGGCCAAATATAATTTAAAGAGAAAGGTTTTGTACTGTTATTTACTACTTGTTTATTAGGATTTTAATGTCATGTTTTACACTTGGGTTACATTCATGACAGAAACAGTAGTTACTCATTACACAAGATTCATCAGTTCAAAAGTTATATATAGTACAGTTCACAATATTTATATATATATGTATATTGTCTCTAATTCCCCTCATTTGCATGTCTTTGGACTGTGGGAGGAAATCCAAGCGGACACGGGGAGAACATGCAAACTCCACACAGTAATAAGATAATATATAAAATTATATATATAATGTATGTAATATGTATGTATTTTTCCTTAAAAAGGGGCTATTCTAAGAAATAAAGTTGTTTTCTAACGTCTCACCTGCCATGTAATGTGAATTACACATATAGTGTCTGGCCCTTTAAGAATGTTAAGTGCACTATAGGGGTATAGGGAGCGAGTGTGTAGGGAAGAGATCTGAAATGGCACAGTGTCCGCCTTTGTTTCTGTTCTGTTAATCAGCGTTCTGCTTCATGTACTTTTAAGAAACGCAAATCACCACATTTCAAACTAATTAATGTGTATTATTTTTACAAATAGGTGTTTTTAGAGGATATATTCAAAATAAAATACATACCAGGAGATTCACCTCCTGAGAAACTCCTCTGGAGCTCCGCTGTATGTGTTCAGGCTCCTCCGGGCGCGCGGCTGTGTGTATATTTTGGCGGGAGTGTGTATCCAGCTGACGCTCTAACTCACGATTTTGTTGATACACAAGCGCTTACACAAAACCGGTCTGAGGTTTACCGGGACCGTTCTTAAATAAACCAGTAGCCATCGAACCGTTTATCATTTATAATATCTAACTACTGTAGTAGTTGTGTCTCAGAACTACCTACAGATCCAGTCTACTTTTATAAAGTGAAAATCATTATAGGCTTAAAAAAAACAGCATTAAACATGCAGGATTTACAGGGACACCAAAAGTGTCCTTATAAACCCAGAGTCCCCATAATGCTGGTATGTATTCAGGAATATTGTCCCCATAAGTCATACATACCAACACACACACACACACACACACACACACAAACACACAATACAATACAAATAGCACCTGCTCTCTGTGACATGGATGTTTATTAATAAATGAAATGAAGTTGAGCAGATAAAACATGAAATATCTCAGGTTCATCCTGTCTGCAATCAAATAAATGTAAATGTATTTGCATTTTCCATGCTGTCCCAACTTTTTCTGATTTGGGGTTGTATGAAAATAACCATATGGTATATTAAAATTAAGATAGAATGAATTAAAATTTTAAATATGTTATAATACAAGCTCCATATATTTAAAAGTGTAACAAAACAAGAATATGTGATTTGGTAATGAACTTTTATTTAAATGACAAAGGTGCAAAGAAACGACTTAATGTTTTGGCTGACCATCTCACTGATTGATTAAATATTATAAAAACAAAATTTTTCAACAACAGATTGTATTATTTTAGGCTTTTAATTATTTTCTGTACATAAATTAAAAAAAAAAAAAGAAACAGAAAAAAAAAAATCTAAATCAGTGTGGAGCAATTTATGTGCCCTCCACACTGTTGGGCAACATCTTTTACAGAGAAGTCTCCTATTGTAAATACATGCTGCATCATGAAGAGATTAATCAGTCTACACTGACCACAGACTGAAGTCTTGTATTAAGCAAAAATGTCACTTGCAAAACTTCATGAATTAGTATCCTTAGTTTCCAAACAATTACTTAATAAGTGAAAATACAGTGGTACCTTGAAACTCGACCTCAGTTGCTTCTGGGATTGGTGTCAAGTTTAAAAAGCGTTGAGTTTCAAGGTATTTCTTTCCATAAGGATGTACAGTATATGTGGCCACTTTGGGGTGGAAGAGGAACTATCACAACCCCAGCAACTGTGACAACGCCACCCCACTTTTATAAAGGGTAGGGGGTCCTTGCAAGGTTTCTCAAATAAATTAGTTTTTTTTCCCAGTGTGTGTTTGGGACCTGAAAGTTACAGTACAATACAGTACAACTACACAGTAGAATAGCCCAGTGCATGATTGAGTACGATAATGATTGAGCATATACAGGGGTTGGACAATGAAACTGAAACACCTGTCATTTTAGTGTGGGAGGTTTCATGGCTAAATTGGACCAGTCTGGTGGCCAATCTTCATTAATTGCACATTGCACCAGTAAGAGCAGAGTGTGAAGGTTCAATTAGCAGGGTAAGAGCACAGTTTTGCTCAAAATATTGCAATGCACACAACATTATGGGTGACATACCAGAGTTCAAAAGAGGACAAATTGTTGGTGCACGTCTTGCTGGCGCATCTGTGACCAAGACAGCAAGTCTTTGTGATGTATCAAGAGCCACGGTATCCAGGGTAATGTCAGCATACCACCAAGAAGGACAAACCACATCCAACAGGATTAACTGTGGACGCAAGAGGAAGCTGTCTGAAAGGGATGTTCGGGTGCTAACCCGGATTGTATCCAAAAAACATAAAACCACGGCTGCCCAAATCACGGCAGAATTAAATGTGCACCTCAACTCTCCTGTTTCCACCAGAACTGTCCGTCGGGAGCTCCACAGGGTCAATATACACGGCCGGGCTGCTATAGCCAAACCTTTGGTCACTCGTGCCGATGCCAAACGTCGGTTTCAATGGTGCAAGGAGCGCAAATCTTGGGCTGTGGACAATGTGAAACATGTATTGTTCTCTGATGAGTCCACCTTTACTGTTTTCCCCACATCCGGGAGAGTTACGGTGTGGAGAAGCCCCAAAGAAGCGTACCACCCAGACTGTTGCATGCCCAGAGTGAAGCATGGGGGTGGATCAGTGATGGTTTGGGCTGCCATATCATGGCATTCCCTTGGCCCAATACTTGTGCTAGATGGGCGCGTCACTGCCAAGGACTACCGAACCATTCTGGAGGACCATGTGCATCCAATGGTTCAAACATTGTATCCTGAAGGGGGTGCCGTGTATCAGGATGACAATGCACCAATACACACAGCAAGACTGGTGAAAGATTGGTTTGATGAACATGAAAGTGAAGTTGAACATCTCCCATGGCCTGCACAGTCACCAGATCTAAATATTATTGAGCCACTTTGGGGTGTTTTGGAGAAGCGAGTCAGGAAACGTTTTCCTCCACCAGCATCACGTAGTGACCTGGCCACTATCCTGCAAGAAGAATGGCTTAAAATCCCTCTGACCACTGTGCAGGACTTGTATATGTCATTTCCAAGACGAATTGACGCTGTATTGGCCGCAAAAGGAGGCCCTACACCATACTAATAAATTATTGTGGTCTAAAACCAGGTGTTTCAGTTTCATTGTCCAACCCCTGTATACTGTATTGTATGTAAAGCAGCATGTATACAGTGTCTGTCATGATGTGTCACAACTTATTTGGGTCTATTTTCACTATGTGTATAAACAATGTTTGAACTGGAATCCATGGAGAGGCCAATGAATATATATATTTGAATGAAGCTGAGTTCAATCTAACAAAGAGGCGAAGAAGAGGTCACAACATAATTGGTCAACGTGCCATTATAGAAATGCCTGGCCAACGTGGTGGCAATGTAACCCTATGTGCGGCCATCAACAGCAATGGAAATCTGCATCGCCATGTTACATTAGGGCCCTACAACACGGAACATCTTTTAACATTTCTGGATGGTCTAAGGGATGCCTTGTTTGGACTTGTGCAGGGGGATCCTGAGCTGAGGGAGCGACCTGTGTACGTCCCACCATACTCTCCCTTCCTTAACCCAACTGAAGAATTCTTCTCGGCATGGTGGTGGAAGGTTTATGACTGAGACCCCTATACCTGGGAAAATCTACTCCAATCAATGGATGAAGCATGCGAAGAGTAGATTATTTTCTAGGCTGGATTCTTTCCCCGTTGTCTAACAAGGGAGAATATTGCTTGTGATGTTGACGAAGTCCTGTGGCCTGACCCACCCCAAAGGCATGATCTCAAGGCAGAATGAATGGCATTGAATGCTTTATAAACAAATGCTAATAAATATGTTGCAGTTCATATACTGTATGTCTTTATTTGTTGATTTTCTATTGTACATATACTGTATATCAATAGTTTTCTTGAACACACAAAATTCCAGAATTCCTGAATATAGATTTTTGGTTTTTCTATGATAAAAGCAGGGTGTTTTGTATTGTTTTCTGTAGTGTGTAGTAACTGCTGTGTAGTGTTTATGCATTGACTGGATTTGTGTGTAATTTGACAGCAGTGTTTGGTTTTGAGCAGGGACATTTCAGGAAATGTGTTTTAGCAACTCAGAAACTGTAAAATAGTATATTATTAATAAAGTACTGGTATATTAAACAGCATCACCTTCAATAATAATAGTTTTTTTTTTTTTTTTCAAAGGGTTAATTACTTTTCATTTACACTTTACTCTTTGCCTTGTTAGTCAACAAAAGACATTTCCACTGCCCGTTGGTCCAGTGGTTAAATGAGGACATAAAAGCATGAGGCACACATGCATACTTAAGATTTTATTCTTGATGTTGTTATTTCTTATTGTATTGTACTGAATGTTTTGTATTATTGTTATTGTTACTGGTCGCAAGGGTCTTTATCCTCTCAGCTCCAGGGTTCTGTACAATGTCTGACTCTGCACTCTGATCCTGACTTCCAAAGAATTTCCGGGTAAATGAAAATATCACATATAAAGGTGTTCCATCAATATCTTCTCTACTACAGTATCTGACTCCGCATTGTACTACTGCACCCTGCAGCTCACACTGCCACATTTTACAAAAACACAACTTTGACAGCACCTGCTTTCCTCAAAAGAGGATGCTATTTGTCTGTTTATAGTTCACCTCTAATCCACCTAGATAACAAGCTGTTAAAGTCTCAAGTTTAACACAAGTTATCCAAATATACAGCACACTAAATATACAGTACAATACAATTATAAATAGAGATAATGATTATATACATTTACAGCATTTAGCAGACACTTTTATCTAAAGGACCTTACTATTGTGACCATATACATTATACAATGCAAGTGATTGATGGTTAAGGGCTTCGTTCAAGGGCCCAACAGTGGCAACCTCACAGCAGTGGGTTTAAACCCCTTCAATTACTTCAAATTACTAGTCCAGCATCTTAACAACTAATGTACCACTGCCCCTATTTAGATCGATTGCCATTTTACCTCAGTTAGTTTAGGTCTATATTCTGGGAAGGTAGAAAATGAAAAGATTCAATTAATCATCAGCATTATTATGAATAAAGTTATAACACAATAAAGAGCAGCATTTGAATGTACATGCTACTGACTAATCAGACTTTTACTAAACCACTGGATGGATGGATGGATGGATGGATGGATGGATGGATGGATGGATGGATGGATGGATGGATGGATGGATGGATGGATGGATGGATGGATGGATGGATGGATGGATGGATAGATAGATAGATAGATAGATAGATAGATAGATAGATAGATAGATAGATAGATAGATAGTGATATGTGTAAAGTTCAATTAATGTATACAGTGTTTCAGTGCCAACAGAAATATTAGTATCATCTGTATGTTGTTGAAGTTTAGCAACAAACAGATCATAAACTGCAGCTATACTTTATTATCTACATAAAGGTTTTGTTTTTATTTATATACAATGGTTTGTTAGTCTGTTTTCACAATATCCGATAAAGGTTGACATGAGTTGACAAGGATGTAACTGGATTGGGGGTGGGGAGACAGATGTGGTTACATACAGCAGAGACACGTTCAACTCTGGATGTCAGATCTGAATCAGACACTCAGCACAATGATGTTACTCCTCTTCTTCATTTTCATTATTGTTGATGATAATGGTAAGTGATATACAATAGGCATCATATTTAAATATGTTTGTATTAATTTTCTACTATTAGAAACATAAATTCTATATTTAGAAAAATGTGTTTAATATAGTATTAACTAAATGTTATAAATTGTTATAATGTTTTATATCAGAAGCTGCTGAGAGCATTAGACCAGATCAAACCAGCTATTCTTCAACTGAAGGAAGCAACATCACACTGTCCTGTACATATGATGGATCAGTTCGTAGTCTTTACTGGTATCAACAAAAACTTGGATCAAAACCAGAATTTTTGCAGCTGATTGTTGAAGATAGTGAAGATGTTAAAACGGCTCAAATGTCTGACCCAAGAATCTCAATGAAACGCTACAAAACCAAAACAAAAATGGAACTAAAGATCGTCTCTGCTGCAGTATCTGATTCTGCACTGTACTACTGCGCTCTGCAGCCCACAGTGACAGGAAATACAGCTATACTGTACAAAAACCTGTTATCAGAGGAGGGACCTATTAGCATGTTTACATTTGATCACTTGCTGCTCCTTGTATTCCAAGTCTGTTTATCTAATAAACAATCAGTGTTTAACTCAGTGGTTCTTAAATGATTTTGTCACATTCTTCCTGCAGACACTTCTGAAGGTGTACAACAGCACAGGATGTTGTTCATTATCTGCACATTTGATATTGGGGAAAGTTTAAGATGTCCTCTTAAAGTACACAAGTGTGTACGCAAGATGGCGCCGGTGTGGTTGGCTAGCCGTCAGTGTCACCTACCTGTTGTGTATATGGTGGTATTGTTGGTCTGTGTTTCCGTCTGTGATGCATCAACTCGTTTGGTGTATGACCGTCAAACTCTTATCAGAATACGTTACACGCTTATGGATTTACAGAACTGTCAACAAGAGAATTTACATCCTGAGTTTATTGCCTTGTCCCCTGCGTGTGTCCCGTGTTTGCCTTGGTGCCGGCGGGGAAGGCGCCACAGGAGGCGCGGAAAACGCAGCGGAGTCTGGCTTAAGGTTAGGACACAGATCAGGGATTCTGCAAGGTCCCGATCTACTAACTTTGCACCTGATTTTGTCCACCACTACGCACTGGAATTTAAACCTGTTTATCTCAGGTGTGTTCAGCCTGACATATCGGCGCTCAGCTGGCCTGACCGCCTGACGCCCACTTCGCCTACGAGAACTCGGCCCGGAACCGAGCTCGGCCGCTGTGTACACCCCGATAAAAATGGCACTGGCCAATGTGAGATCGCTCACGAACAAAACTTTTTAATTTTTTAAGTATTTTACTTTCTATTTTTAACTGAGACATGGCTCAGTGTGGATGAATTTAGCCCTCTACTGGAACTGTGGCCTCCGGACTGTTCTTTTTTAAGCTGTCCAAGAGCCACTGGAAGAGGAGGGGGTGTGGCTGTGGTTTTTAATAACCGATTTAAATGTGAAGCTCTTTCAGTCGAACATTTTACTAGTTTTGAAGTGCAGCTTATAAAACTGGATTGTAGTAATTCTCTTATTTGTGCTCTTATATATAGTCCACCTAAAGTGGTTGGTAATTTTATCAATGAATTTTCTAACTTTTTGGCGTGGATTATACCTACTGCAGACAGACTTTTAATTCTGGGGGATTTTAATATTCATGTCTGTTGCCCATACAAACCTATGGTCAGTGAATTTATGCACCTAATAGAATCTTTTAACCTTGTACAATCAATCAGTGGTCCCACTCATAGTCTCGGTCATACTCTTGATCTTGTTTTATCCTATGGTTTTTCTATTAATAATACTGCAATCGAGGATGTTTGGTTTTCTGATCATAAATCAGTATTTTTTAATTTCACATTGCCAATGCAAGCCACCGGCACCAGGGCTACAAGTTGTCGTTATCGGCCTATAAACTCTGCTACGGCAAGCATTTTTTCAGACTCTTTTCTTAAGATGTCCCCACTAGGGTGCAATGTGCTTCCTTTATCTAATTCAACTGCTGATGATTTGGTCACCATGTTTAACTCCACCTGCTCATCCATCCTTGACTCTGTGGCTTCCTTTTTCAACCAGGTGGGCTAAGGGTAAACCCAATCAGCCATGGGGAAATGATAATATCCGCATCCTTAGAAAAGAGTGTCGGAAAGCAGAGCGGAAATGGAAGAAAGACAGGCTTCAGGTACCTTTTGAGATTTTAAAGAGTTGCCTGTTTGCTTTTCAAGAAGCTACTAAGCTGGCTAGAGAAAGCTATTTGTCAAATATTATATCTAGGCACAGTAACAAACCCAGAGTTTTATTTACTACCATTAACTCTGTTCTAAATCCACCTATTTGTTACCCTGTCAAGTCCTCTAAAATTTGTGAGGATTTTCTGCAGTTTTTCATGGGGAAAATTGAGACAATCAGATTAAGTATAACACCCTCTAACAATGACCCCCATTCAAATCTGGGGTGTTCGCACAGCTTCTATCTTTTTGAGCCCATCGCTCTTTCTGCAATGAAAGATGTGGTTTTTTGCATGAAACCCACAACCTCCCCTGGTGATATTATCCCCACTTCCCTCATTATGGAAACATTTGATACAATTGGTCCTACTCTGTTGACTATAATAAATGCCTGTCTATCTTCTGGTACTGTTCATGCTGCTGTGCAGCCCTTACTTAAAAAACATAATCTTAATATTTCTATACTTAATAATTATCGACCAATCTCAAAACTACCCTTCCTTCCTAAAGTTTTGGAGAAAGTGGTGCTTTCACAGCTGTGGGCTAATTTGACAAAAAAATTACATCTTTGAAATCTTTCAGTCTGTTTTTTAACCTTTTCATAGTACAGAATCAGCCCTCCTAAAGGTGACTAACGACCTGCTGCTTGCGGCAGATGCAGGAAAGTGTGCTATTTTAGTGTTATTGGAACTTACCGCCGCTTTTGATACTGTTCACCACAATTTGCTTATTCCATGTCTTGAGCATGTGGTTGGCCTCAGGGGGGCAGCGCTGAGTTGGTTTGAGTCTTATCTTTGCGATAGGACCTTCTCAGTACATGTCGGTAATTTCTTTTTTTTCTGTTTCTACCATTGGCTGTGGGGTTCCTCAAGGATCTATCCTGGGGCCTGTACTGTTTGCTTTATATATTTCCTTTGGGGAAAATCATTAGGAAGTACGGTATTCAATTTCATTGTTTTGCCGACGATTCCCAGCTGTACCTCCCCCTGCGTCCAACCGATTTGATCCGTAGTCAGACGCGTTATCCATTGCACTTGTGACTTCCCTGAAGCTCCGGCCTCGTTTCTTTGAACTTTGAAGAACAGCATACAAAAACATCCTGCCGTGACCCGGATTCGAACCGGGGTTGCTGCGGCCACAACGCAGAGTACTAACCACTATACAATCACGGCATTCCAACGGTCAACCACGTCTGGCTTACGTCCACTGCTCCCTGATGGACTGCAGTTATAGTTCCAACAGAACAAGCCTCTTGAGCTACAGCAATATGGCACAGAGGAACTAATAGGCAAAGTTTTGCTCGAGTCCTATCATAAAGATGAATTCTCATACCGGAGTCGAACCTGGGCCACCTGGGTAAAAACCAGGAATCATGACCGCTAGACCATATGGGAAACTGAAGATCTTACCATCGGCTGACGCCAGCATCAGTCACTTCTTTCCACTTTGACAAGACCTGCATGGTTGGATCTGAGGTACCGAGAACCATACACAAGGAGTTAGAAAGACAAAAAAGGCACAAGGTAACCGAGCCAGCCAGGAGTCGAACCTAGAATCTTCTGATCCATAGTCAGACGCGTTAGCCATTGCGCCACTGGTCCTTGAGATACAGCGCTTTCCTGAAGCATTGGCCTAATTTCTGTCTTTTGACCAAGGAGAGAATGGAAAACTTTGAAGCACAGTATACAAAAACACCCTGCTGTGACCAAGATTCGAACAGGAGTTGCTGCGGCCACAATATACGACCACTATACGATCAGTCACTCCGTTCCACTTTGATAAGACCTGCATTGTTGGATCTGAGGTACCGAGAACCATACACAAGAGATATCTTGTGGCAGTTGATTTCTGAGAAAATTCTGGTCTTCTTTGATATGCTACATGACCACCTTCCTATTGGAAAAACTTGCCCTTGATCCAATATGGCGGCTTTCAAGATGGCGGCCATGTTTCGGACATAGCCTAAAAGATAGGCCCCCTCACCCATTACTTGCTGGGGTATTCAGATATGTCATTTTCCCTTTCGTTTCTGAAATAAAAGAGTGTCCTGAGACTTTTGACTCACCCTGTACATATTTTACAGTAGGTACAGTGCTCTTGTGATTATATGGTAAGCCTTCTTTTTTTCCCTCTAAATGCTTGTGTGCACATTTTTTTACGTGTCTTTCAGTGCACTTTTTGCAAGTGTCTTTGGCTTATTGCTTACCATGATAAATACTTCACTTGAAAATTATTAACCAAATGTACTAACAGTTATGTCAGTGCAATACATTAAATACATAATAATACATAAATCAAGAGTTTAAGTTAATGTTTACATCAAATATAAAAAAGACAGCAGTTCTGTAAGAATAAACATATTACATATAATATTTGCATAAATGATCAGTTATACAGTACAAATAGATGGTAGGTTTTGTTCCACACAGATGTAGTGAGTGTAAGTGTGCACATGATGTCAGGTTCCATCTACATGTTACTAAACTCTGTAACAGGGCTGTACTGCTGGAAAAGGAAGTTAAAAAGAGGAAATGGTTTAATTATGTATAAGATATGATAGCAGGTGTTGAGCTACATTGTTCTGCAGATCAGTCATGGCATTGTTTGCCATTGTTTTAGGTGAGAAATAACATCACATAACACATGAGAACCTTTATCCAAACCTTAAATAGAAGTTACAATGTATCTGCTGCTAGATTCTTCTCAGTTTTTTTTCTTACACTCATATCTTTCAATAAATAAACATTGTTCTTTCTCTGTCCACAGGTTATAACAGTGCACAGGAAATTAATTCAGTTTCAACCACTAAAACTGTCTTGGAGAGAGACTCTGTTACTTTATCCTGCAATTACAAAGGATTTAGTACAAATAATAAGCTGCAGTGGTATCGTCAGTTCTCCACATTCAGACCAGAGTTCATTATTCTGGTTGACGAATATAATAAAGAAGCTCCAGGTTCTAATTTTTCTGCAAAGATAAATGAAGATAAAGATCGAGTGGATCTGAACATCTCCTCTGCTGCAGTATCAGATTCTGCTATGTGACAAGAAATCATTCTATACTGTACAAAAACACCCACCTAAGTTAAATATATTAGTTCCTTTAGATAAAATATGTACATTTCAGAAGCACTTCACATTACAGATAATAAGTGGGTAATGATATGCTAATATTAAGACAACAAATCATATTTAGTCAGAAATTAAATGTCAGTTTCTTATCTGTTACTTTTATATACACCGATCAGCCATAACATTAAAACCACCTTCTTGTTTCTACACTCACTGTCCATTTTATTAGCTCCATTTACCATATAGAAGCACTTTGTAGTTCTACAATTACTGACTGTAGTCCGTCTGTTTTTCTGCATACGTTTTTAGCCTGTTTCACCCTGTCCTTCAATGGTCAGGATCACCACAGAACCACTACAGAGTAGGTATTATTTAGGTGGTGGAGCATTCTCAGCACTGCAGTGACACTGACATGGTGGTGGTGTGTTAGTGTGTGTTGTGCTGGTATGAGTGGATCAGACACAGCAGCGCTGCTGGAGTTTTTAAATACTGTGTCCACTCACTGTCCACTCTATTAGACTCTCCTACCTAGTTGGTCCACCTTGTAGATGTAAAGTCAGAGACGATTGCTCATCTATTGCTGCTGTTTGAGTTGGTCATCTTCTAGACCTTCATCAGCAGTCACAGGACGCTGCCCACAGGGTGCTGTTGGCTGGATGTTTTGGTTGGTGGACTATTCTCAGTCCAGCAGTGACAACGAGGTGTTTAAAAACTCCATCAGCGCTGCTGTGTCTGATCCACTCATACCAGCACAACACACACTGACACACCACCACCATGTCAGTGACACTGCAGTGCTGAGAATGATCCACCACCTAAATAATACCTGCTCTGTAGTGGTCCTGTGGGGGTCCTGACCATTGAAGAACAGCATGAAAGGGGGCTAACAAAGCATGCAGAGAAACAGACGGACTACAGTCAGTAATTGTAGAACTACAAAGTGCTTCTATATGGTAAGTGGAGCTGATAAAATGGACAGTGAGTGTAGAAACAAGGTTCATACTGCCTTTATCTGCCTGTGTAAGCAGTGTAGAATTCCATCCTAGGGCACCTCAGCACAGTTCCAATCAGCAGAATTTGTATTTTCTGAGACTGATTTTCTTTTTAATTTAGCAGTCAGCTTCAGCTGATTTTAATGTTTAGATACTAGTAGATGCGACACAAAGATTCAATTTATAAAGTGTTTTTACATTTTATTTATCTGAATATTGCTTATAACACACAAATAATTTACAGTTAAACACATGATTGATGAGAAGACGTGTATGAAAAGGAAGTAAATTCTTTAATTGGACACAGTGCTTACATATAGAATGAAAGAGTTTTAATATATTTATTTTATATATGACTAACAACACCGTCAACTAACTCCAAAAGTTTCCATCAATGTCTTAGTGAACAATGGATACTGAAACTGATGATGTGTGTAGTTACACTGTAGCATCTGCATTTCCTGTGTGTGGCTGCCTAGAGACTTATGTGATGAGTTTCATTCCATACAGAACTGTTATACAGAGTGCTCATTAAGCTGTGTTCAGAAATGCTTCAACTATGCAACTTGCTGCACATTGGGAGATACATAACACTGATTCTCACTATAGCATCAGGTAATAATGAACATATTTAGTAATAAATTGAGGTTTTTGATTTATTACATTGTTTGCTGACAAATTAATTTTCTTTTTTCTTTCCAACAGGTGGCTTTGCAGATGAAATTGGACCAATAGATGCCAACATTGTTGCAAAAGAAACAGAGACTGTTACTGTAAAATGTTCATATCAGTCCAGCAGCAGCTACATTGGACTTTACTGGTACAAACAAAATCCTAACAGCGCACCACAGTTTTTACTGTATAAAGGTGCAAAAGATTACAGTTTAGTACAGAGCACTCCTGATGACCCTCGATTAAAGACAAACACAGATGATACATCTACTGAACTTATTATTAACAATCTAAAGCTGACAGATTCTGCTCTCTATCACTGTGCTCATAGAGACACCCAGTGATACAAAACTACTGAGATGCTGTACAAAAACTCACATATTTAAAGTTTCTCAAAGCTCAGAAGATCAAAGTTTGTTTTTCCTTTTACATCTTATCAGTTAACCACACACACACACACACACACACAATACAATACAATACAAGTAGCACCTGCTCTCTGTATATACGTATATTGTATTATTTAACAAAACATGGTAATTAACACCCATATTATCCTTGTAAAAAATAATTGGTAATTGTTGTAATTAATAAGCTGTATTTAACTTGGTAAGCTACTTTAGCTAGTTTTACACAACCAAATTTAATGTCTACCAGACTGTAAAAAAAATCTTACTAATCTTTGGCATTACCAATAAGGTGAAGCAGTGACCTCACACTATATTGGTTTATTCAGTTATCTTGTCTGTCTCTTAAAGAAAGATTGGAAGGGATTTGCATAGTTGTCTTTTATCAGTGCATAATATCATTAAACAATTTAAGAAATCTGGACGAATTTCAGTGCTTAACACCCATGATCTCTGATTCCTCAGAGAGCACTGCATCAAGAACTGTCAATTATCAATAACTCATATAACCACATGTGTGTTACTTTGGCAAACCTTTGTTAAGCACTACAGTATAGAGTTACATTCACAAATGCCACTTAGAACTTTACTGTGCAAAAAAGGAAGTCTCATGTTAGCCATGTCCGGAAACAACATCAAGTTCTCTGGGCTTAGATGCATCTGTGATGGATCATCACACAGTGTAAATGTGTGTGGTAAGATAAATTAGTAGACCAGATATTGTTTGGAAGAAATAGACGCTGTGTGCTCCAGACCAAAGACTTTTAATTATGATTTCATTAGACAGTATGGTCTTGCACCATCATGCCTATTTAGTGCATGTTTATATTGCTGCTAAGCCCCATCTGTCTATTTTGCCCATGACGGCTACACTCAAGCTCAGCATTGTCTCTTTTTTGCTAACTATGGGGGTATGCAAAAACTTCATAAGCACGAAAAGAACCATTTAGACAGGGCCTGGAGCTGTGTCAGTGCCCTTGGCAAAGGTCATTTCTTCTGTGATGGCAGCATTAATGCAGAAAAGTACAGGGAGATTTTAAAGCAACATGTGCTGCCTTAAAGACAACATATTTTCCAGTGATGTCCATGCATTATTCAACAAGACAATGCAAAACCACATGCTGAACACATTACAAAGGCATGGCTGCAGTCCTGACCTGTCCCCAATAGAGAACGTGTGGAGACTTTTGAAATGAAAAATGCGACAACGTCGAGCCCGTACTGTTGCACATCTTAAGACGTGTTTGCAGGAGGAATAAACCAAAACAAAAGCTGAAACACTAAATCACTTGGTCTCCTCGATGCCAAAACATCTTTTAAGTGTGGTGAAAAGGAACGGCAACATTA
The DNA here is from genome assembly GCF_030014385.1 of Trichomycterus rosablanca. NCBI lineage: Eukaryota > Metazoa > Chordata > Actinopteri > Siluriformes > Trichomycteridae > Trichomycterus > Trichomycterus rosablanca. Next base: position 14,919,458 of record NC_085991.1, on the reverse strand, counting down.
CGTGGTAATGTTAACATTAAGTGGTAAATGCTTTACTGTCCCAACTTTTTTGGAATGTGTTGCAGGCCTGAAATGCAGGAATGGATGTTTATTAATAAATGAAATGAAGTTGAGCAGAAATATGATACATGAAATATCTCAGGTTCATCCTGTATGCAATCTAATAAAAGTAAAAGTAAATGTAAGAAATTCTTTTTTTTTATTATTTCCATTTCCCAACTTTTTTTCTATTTTAGGGTTGTACATCAAGCTGGATTCAACTTCTTAAATAGTGGTTGACAAATCAGCTTTGTAGGATTATGCTTCGTCATGGACCAGTGTTGTGTATTTTCAATAGAAGATATATTATCATTCTAAAAATGACTTCATCAGCAAGCCTATTTTTTATTTATGGAAAAAAAAGTGTCCAGAATTTTGATGTAGGCCTGTGTATTGACTGTTCAGGTAATGGTTCTTTACCTGACATGCAAACAGCAGAGGGTGCAAATGTACTGCAGCAATAAATTTGACATTTGCCGTCCCTCAGACAAAGTCAATCATGCCTGTAAATAGCCATCTCCTGAGATTCAAACTTGAGAGATCAAGATCTCTGCAGTGGTCACCTAGAGCATTAGACCAAGCATTGTACCAACCAAGCAACACACCACTGGCTATTACTTTTATCCAATCAGCTACTCTCCATGATTGCTTCTCTTTAGGCAACTGAAACCTATTTTTCTGTTAAGGTGAACATGAATCCAAGTTAACATGGTGTATAAAACTGCATTTAAGGCAGTGACATGATGGTATATATATATATATATATATATATATATATATACAGTGTATCACAAAAGTGAGTACACCCCTCACATTTCTGCAAATATTTCATTATATCTTTTCATGGGACAACACTATAGACATGAAACTTGGATATAACTTAGAGTAGTCAGTGTACAGCTTGTATAGCAGTGTAGATTTACTGTCTTCTGAAAATAACTCAACACACAGCCATTAATGTCTAAATAGCTGGCAACATAAGTAAGTACACCCCACAGTGAACATGTCCAAATTGTGCCCAAATGTGTCGTTGTCCCTCCCTGGTGTCATGTGTCAAGGTCCCAGGTGTAAATGGGGAGCAGGGCTGTTAAATTTGGTGTTTTGGGTACAATTCTCTCATACTGGCCACTGGATATTCAACATGGCACCTCATGGCAAAGAACTCTCTGAGGATGTGAGAAATAGAATTGTTGCTCTCCACAAAGATGGCCTGGGCTATAAGAAGATTGCTAACACCCTGAAACTGAGCTACAGCATGGTGGCCAAGGTCATACAGCGGTTTTCCAGGACAGGTTCCACTCGGAACAGGCTTCGCCAGGGTCGACCAAAGAAGTTGAGTCCACGTGTTCGGCGTCATATCCAGAGGTTGGCTTTAAAAAATAGACACATGAGTGCTGCCAGCATTGCTGCAGAGGTTGAAGACGTGGGAGGTCAGCCTGTCAGTGCTCAGACCATACGCCACACACTGCATCAACTCGGTCTGCATGGTCGTCATCCCAGAAGGAAGCTGACGCACAAGAAAGCCCGCAAACAGTTTGCTGAAGACAAGCAGTCCAAGAACATGGATTACTGGAATGCCCTGTGGTCTGACGAGACCAAGATAAACTTGTTTGGCTCAGATGGTGTCCAGCATGTGTGGCGGCGCCCTGGTGAGAAGTACCAAGACAACTGTATCTTGCCTACAGTCAAGCATTGTGGTGGTAGCATCATGGTCTTGGGCTGCATGAGTGTTGCTGGCACTGGGGAGCTGCAGTTCATTGAGGGAAACATGAATTCCAACATGTACTGTGACATTCTGAAACAGAGCATGATCCCCTCCCTTCGAAAACTGGGCCTCATGGCAGTTTTCCAACAGGATAACGACCCCAAACACAACTCCAAGATGACAACTGCCTTGCTGAGGAAGCTGAAGGTAAAGGTGATGGACTAAACCCAATTGAGCACCTGTGGCGCATCCTCAAGTGGAAGGTGGAGGAGTTCAAGGTGTCTAACATCCACCAGCTCCGTGATGTCATCATGGAGGAGTGGAAGAGGATTCCAGTAGCAACCTGTGCAGCTCTGGTGAATTCCATGCCCAGGAGGGTTAAGGCAGTGCTGGATAATAATGGTGGTCACACAAAATATTGACACTTTGGGCACAATTTGGACATGTTCACTGTGGGGTGTACTCACTTATGTTGCCAGCCATTTAGACATTAATGGCTGTGTGTTGAGTTATTTTCAGAAGACAGTAAATCTACACTGCTATACAAGTTGTACACTGACTACTCTAAGTTATATCCAAGTTTCATGTCTATAGTGTTGTCCCATGAAAAGATATAATCAAATATTTGCAGAAATGTGAGGGGTGTACTCACTTTTGTGATACACTGTATATATATGGTATATATATTAAAATTAAGGTAGGATTAATTTACATTTTAAATACATAATAATACAAGCTCCATTTCCACTGAAGTCTTGTATTAAGCAAAAGTAGGCAAAACATTTCATTTGCAAAACTTCATGAATTAGTATCCTCAGTTCCCAAACAATTAAAAGTAGAAATAATTGGAATGGTAATGTAACACAGTGGCAGTGATTTATGTTTATATGCTATACCTTGATGGTATCGGTGATGACGTAAGTCCTCGTCACGTCACTACGAGGTGGATGTGTGCTGATGACACTTTAGACAGCGGAGAACAAACAGTTTTCCAACCGCATTACCTTGTGCGCGCTTACTGGAAATGCGTGTTGGGAGACTCCTCTGCTAACCTCTATAGGCTAAAAGGCCTTTACAATGTTAAACATGCATTTGTCATATTTTAGATGCCTTAATGTGTACAAAATACAATTAAATTGGTCAGTAAAATATTGGAAATCTTGTCCTTGTATTTTTGTCACTTAAATAAAGGTTCAAGAAAATGAACAAATCACAGTTTCTTGTGTTGCTGCATTTTTAAAAGTGTCCAAACTTTTCTGAAAATTGGGTTTGTTTTTAGGGGTTTTGTTAGCTCTGTTGTGTGCATAGACTGACAGAAGTAATCCTTAATGTTTTTGCAGACTATCAATTTTATATGACGCTTTTCTTGTATGACTTCTTCTCTTCTTTTTGCACAATGAGACCTGATCTGTACTGTTCTATCTTTTCATTTATTTTGTATTTTGTATTAGGCATGGATGGGGACAATGAAAGCTGCTCTGTATTGATGATCTGTATCATTTTTATTTGACTCATATATTTCTTTGTTTTTCTTTAAAATTATTATTATTATTATAAGTAACTTAAATTATCTGCAGTCCATTTTTTTCAATGTTTGCTGTGGGCGTACAGTGACATACTAAGAATTAATCTGTATTGGTTTTGTACTGGCAATCTGGCACAATAATAAGTGATCTTAATACTACCAAGTGTATTCAATTATGTTTGGTAATGTATAAAACTTGCATGTAATTTGATTGCATGACTTGTGGGTGACTTCTGTCTTCTGGAAAAAAAAATGGTTCATACCATCTTCTGTGAAAAGTAAAAAGCAGCTGATTTGACCACAGTCTAGGTAGCCTAACACTGTATACTAAAATACTGACATATAGTCAGCACAGAGAGAAAAGCATTAAGGAAGCTGCTTCTAGATTTAGACCCTCCTCATGATTCACTATGACTGTGGGGGAAGCCAGATGTAAAAAACAACATGTAAAATCGAGCATTTTCTTTAAAGCTGCTTATTTGAACTGACATTCAGAACAACCATGTTACTCCTTGTTTTAGCATTTATTATTGTTGCTCACACTGGTAAATATATATTTTTTATTCTTTGTTAATTACATTTATTATTATTATTATTATTATTAAAATCTATTTTATTTTTAATATGATATTGGATTGCGTAAATTATGTTTTTATAGCAGAAGCTGCTGACAGCATTGAACCAAACCAAACCAGTTCATCTTCAACAGAAGGAAGCAGCATCACACTGTCCTGCACATATACAGGATCACCATATAGTCTCCACTGGTATCATCAAAAACCTGGATCAAAACCAGAGTTTCTGGGGCTGATTGTACGATCCACAAAACAGACCACATATGCTGAACCAGCTGATCCACGACTGTCTATAAATCTTAATACAGAAGATATGAAAGTGGAGCTGAAGATCTCCTCTGCTGCTGTAACAGATTCTGCACTGTGTTACTGCACCATGGTGCCCACAGTTACAGGAACTCCAGTGATGCTGCACAAAAACTCTTTCATGTGATCATTCATTGTTTTGTTCTCACTAGGTGGAGCTGTTTGCTTTTTAAACAGATGTATTTTATCTGGAATAGTTTACAAAGTAAAACAAGTTTTATCTGTTTTATTCATGTAATTTCCAAATGAATAGACACAATCTTGCTGGTTCTCTTTGTGCTGAGGCTCAGGTAGTAAATTATTGTCAATTTAAATCTTTTCCTTATCACATTTACTCTTTGTTAGCTCATATAGTGCTTACAGTCCCCTCCAAAAGTATTGGCCAATCCCTTTATTTTTGCTGTAGACTGAAAACATTTGGGTTTGACATTAAAAGATGAATATGAGACAAAAGATCAACATTTCAGCTTTTATTTCCAGGTATTTACATCTGGATCTGATACACAGTTCAGAAGATAGCACCTTTTGTCTGAACCCACCCATTTTTCTTGTGAGCAAAAGTATTGGAACATGTGACTGTCAGGTGTGTTTTGTTGCCCAGGTGTGTCCTGTTACATTGATTATTTAAACAATAAATAGCGCTGAATGTCTACGCTCAGTTTCAGATTTGGGTTTTGCCTGTGCAGACTGTGCATTTATAGTTAGAGGAGTAACCGACATGAAAACCAGAGAGCTGTCTATGGGTGAAAAACAAGCAATTGTGAAGTTGAGAGAAGATGGAAAATCAATCAGAGCCATTGCACAAATATTGGCCATAGCCAGTACAACCGTTTGGAATGTCCTGAAGAAAAAAGTTGTCACTGGTGTACTAAGTAACAGATGTCGAACAGGTAGACCCAGGAAAACAACAGTAGTTGATGACAGAAACATTGTGCGTGCTGTAAAGAAAGACCCTAAAACAACTGTTAGTGACATCAGCAACAACCTCCAGAGGGCAGGAGTGAAGGTATCACAATCTACTGTTCGCAGAAGACTTCATGAACAAAAGTACAGAGGCTTCACCAGAAGATGCAAACCACTAATTAGCAAGAAGAATAGGAAGGCCAGGCTGGAATTTGCCAAGAAGTGCAGATAAAGTTTTATGGACTGATGAGACAAAGATGAACCTTTACCAATGTGATGGAAAGGCTAAAGTTTGGAGAAAGAAAGGATTTGCTCATGATCCCAAACATACAAGCTCATCTGTAAAACACAGTGGAGGTAATGTCATGGCTTGGGCTTGCATGGCTTCTTCTGGGATGGGCTCATTAATCTTCATCGATGATGTCACGCATGATGGCAGCAGTACAATGAACTCAGAAGTCTACAGAAACATTTTGTCTGTTAATTTAAAGAAAGATGCAACCAAACTGATTGGGAGATCCTTCATCATGCAGCAAGATAATGACCCAAAACACACTGCCAAAACTACAAAGGAGTTCATCAGGGGCAAGAAGTGGAAGGTTTTGGACTGGCCTAGTCAATCTCCAGACTTAAACCCTATAGAGCATGCATTTTACCTGCTAAAAAGGAGACTGAAGGGAGTAACCCCAACACCAACAAACACAAACTGAAAGAGGCTGCAGTAAAAGCCTGGAAAAACATCACAAAAGAAGAATGCAAAAGTTTAGTGATGTCAATGGGTCACAGGCTTGATGCAGTTATTGCAAGCAAAGGATTTGCAACTAAATATTAAGTCTTATTCACTTTAATCTGTTTTAAGTTGATCTGTTCCAATACTTTTGCTCACAGGAAAAATGGGTGGGTTCAGACAAAAGGTGCTATCTTCTGAACTGTGTATCAGATCCAGATGTAAATACCTGGAAATTAAAGCTGAAATGTTGATCTTTTGTCTCATATTTATCTTTTAATGTCAAACCCAAAGGTTTTCAGTCTACAGCAAAGATAAAGGGATTGGCCTCACTGTTCCAATACTTTTGGAGGGGACTGTATAATGTTAATCTTAATATAACCTTATTCTGTGCATACAGAGCACTGTAATAATATAGTATTTTTTAGATATTACATTTTATTTGTTATTAATTAACGAGTAATTATAAATTATTTAAGACAAATTGTTTGATAGTGCTTTTTATAAATCCTACATTAAGTTTTGTGTTTTGTTTTTTATTGGTGTAGTTGTGTGTCTGTTGTCTGAACAAAATGAATGTTAATTATGTATTTTTAAGTATACAGTAATGCTAACTGTATAATTAAATGTCAGGAACATGTAGCACATGGACCCTCTTTAATTTATGCATTTATTCATTTTAAGAATTAATTTCTGTGGTTCAGCCTCCCAAAAGCCCTGGGCAGGACAGCCTTTGCCTGGAGAAACACAGGGTGGGGGGAAATTATGTCTTTTTCTCTCTCTTTCTTTTTTTTAAAGTAAAACGGAGGGAAAATGAAAAAGCGGGAAAAAGGGGTCTCCCTAGCGCAAAAGGGCCGAGGGAACCCCGGGCCTGGGCTAAGCTAAGGTCTAAGGCGCCGTACCCCTAATCCCAACAGTGCCCAGCAGGGGCCGGTCACCAGCATTCGTCAATTTCTCTTTCGTTTGACCGTTTATGAGGGTGCACCGTGCCAGGAGGCAATGCAATACCTGGTCGATGCGTGGAGTGGACGGAGCAAGCCCCTCTTCCGACTCCCGGGCCTAAAAATCCATTTAATATATGGTCCTCGGGTAGAGGAAAAAAAAAAAATCTGTTCTTATCAGTTTAATATCTGATGCGTATCAGATATTAAACTGATAAGAACAAATTTTTTTAGTTTTTTTTACAAAAATTTATTTCCACACATTTTCACACAATACAACTATTTATAGAACATTCATTATCATTTCTTTCCCACCACCACTTTTACATTCATTTTAATCATCATGTCTTTTCCATATACATGTCCCATAATCTTCCCCACTTTTCCTTCCCTTTTTCCCACCCCAAGTCCATTTCATCTTCTTTCATTCTTGTCTTTATTTCCCATTCGACTTTCTTCACTATTCCCATCACTCCCTTTCCCTTCCCTCCCTTCACCTCCGCCTGTCTATCCTCCCATATCCCTCTCTTAACCAGGCTTATTGTTAGCCACAACATGAATCTGCTTCTCACTTTTCCCATTCCTCCTAACCCTTTGTCTACAACCTCCCATGTTAATCTAAACCCCTTCCTTATATTATCCAACCATGTTCCTACCTTCTGCCATACTTCCCTAGCTACCTTACATTCCCAAAACACATGTATTATAGATTTCTCCCTTCCACACCCTTCTCTTGGACACACATTTGTCTTACTGATTCCGTGTCTGTACATGATTTCTTTTACCGGTAATTTCCTGTGTACTATTTGCCAGTTTATATCTTTTAAACTGTTTTCCAGCCCCAGTGGTTGTACTCTTGTCCACACTTTCCCTGCTTCTATTCTTCTGTTGCTCTCTCTTACCCTCCTACTCCTGACTTCCTCATATAATCTTCTGTGACTTGTACATATGTGTCTATCTATTCCTTCTTTATTTATCTTTAGCCACTTGACAGCCTGCCCATAATGCCATGGCAGCTGCTCCGCCCTTGGACCTTTATTGTCCCACTCCATTACACCCCGTGCCTGATATGCAAAAAATAATTTCAAAAAATACCATCCTGGGTGTTGTCCCTCCTGTGTTAGCTCCTGCATTATGCTTGCCACATAAATGCAGTCCAATTTTAATCCTACATCTAAAACCCCTCTCCCCCTTCCTCTATTTTCCTATACATTATCTCCCTTGCTACGTACTCGTACTTTCCACCCCACATAAAATGAAATACCTCCCTTTGTACCCACCTCCTTCCACTCACTGGTAGTGGGTAGATGTATGCCAGGTACATCAGAAAGGGAAGTACCTCTGCTTTAATTACCAGGCTCTTCCCTATATATGACAATTTTCTCCCGGTCCATAGTCCTAGCTTTTGTTTAATCTTTATCAGTCTCTCTCCCCAGTTCAACCCTGCTGCTCCCTGGTTTTCAAATGTTACCCCTAAAATTTGTATTGGCCCTTCGCTTACCTCCAACCCTCCCACTGAATCTTTCCTATCCTTCACTGTCCCAAAATATTTTAACTTAGATTTTTCCCTATTCAATTTCGCCCCAGACCCCACTCCGAATCTTTCCACTATGTCTAATGTTTTCTCTATGTCCCTATCCGTTCTACCTAAAATTGTCATGTCGTCTGTGTATTGTGTCACCTTCACTCTATACCCACCTGCTCCCGGCACCAAAACCCCTAATATCTCCCTGTCCTTTCTAATCTTTTCCGCCAGCGGCTCCATATACATTATAAAGTGGAGTGGCGATAGTGGACACCCCTGTAATATACCCCCCGCTGTCTCAAAACTCCTCCCTAGATATCCGTTCAAACTTACTCTGCTGTACGTCCTCCTGTACATTGTTTTGACCCAGCCAATCAGTTTTACTCCCATCCCCATCTTTTCCATTACCCTATCCAAAAATTCCCTATCCACCCTGTCGAACGCCTTCGATTGTTCTAAGCTCGCCAACATCAATGGCAGCTTTCGGTCTCCTGACCACGCCACCACATCTCTGATCAGCTGTAGGTTCCACCTCGTGCTTCTACCCTCTATTCCACATGTCTGATCCACGTGGATGACATGTGGCAGTGCCTTCCTTAACCTTTTTGCCAGTATTTTTGCCATTATTTTGCTGTCTACACCCAGCATTGATAATGGCCTGTAGTTGTCTAAAATTTCCTTTTCCCCCTTTTTATAAATTGGTGTCACTACCCCTGTCGCCATTGTTCCCTTCATTTCCCCTTCCTCCAATATTGTGTTAAACACCTCTGTTAAATCCCTGCTTATCACTTCATTAAACCTCTTATAAAACTCTCCCGATATCCCATCTATCCCTGGTACCTTACCCTTTTTCAGGCTTTTTATTGCCTCTTTCACTTCCTCCTCCCTTATGCTTTTATTTATTTATTGCTTTATATCGTTAGGCACCTCCTTTTCTAGTACTTTTATAAATTCATCTCCTACTTCTACCTCTACTTTCCTCTCCCTAATATATCTTCTATAATACTCTGTCCCTACCTGCAACATCTCCTCATTTTGTACTTTTAGCTGTCCCTCCACATCCCTTATTCCCTCTATCCCTCTCTCTTCTCTTCTTTCTCTAGCTTTCCCTATCCAATATGTATCTACTCTTTCCCCTCTCTCACTAAACTCCTGTCCTGCCATTAACATAGACTTCTCTGCTCTTCCCTCATATATCTTCCTTATCTGTCCCTGTACTATTTCTACTCTATCCTTGTCCACCTCCTTCCCTTCGTTCTCTTTCTCCTTTTCCTTCGCTAGTTCCCCCCACATTCTCCTGAAATCCCCCTTCTCCTCCTTTATCCTCTCCCTACTCTTCCACTGTCCCCATTGCTTTATCCTTTACTTTGCTATCTCCCACCACTCTGTAATTCCCTCGCATAGTCCTTTTAAACCCCTAACACCTTCCCAAAACACTCTAAATTCCTCTTCTATCCCCTCTTTCTCTAATATTTTTACATTTAATTTCCAGTACCCTGTCCCATATTTTCTTCCCCCCACTTTTACCTCAGCCATCACCAGGTCATCTTCTGAGAAGTTTACGCTTTTTGTTTCCCCTGCCACCACTTCCATACCCCTACTAACAAAAATCCCATCCAACCTACTTTCATCCCCCCTTGTATTCCTCCACGTTGGTCCTTCCATTCCCCTTCCTACCTCCTTCCCTATGTCCACTATCTTATGTGTTTTTATTATATCTTCTATTATTCCTGCTGCTTCATCTCTTCCTCCCGCCAAATTAATATTAAAGTCCCCCCCCCCATAACCAAAAAATTATTTGTTGCACATAACAACTTAACATTTTCATAAAAAACCCTTTTGTCTTTTATGTACTGTGGTCCATATATATTTAATACCCTTAACTTTACTCCCCCCCAACTTAAATCCACTCCAACCATCCTCCCCACTTCACCACCTATAATTTGTTTTACTTTCATACCCCATCCCTTAAACAAAATCCCAACTCCACTTGAGTGGACCACAATGATTTCCCCCCTCGCCAGTCCCTTTGGAACGTTTTAACATCCTCCAAATCCTTCAGGTGCGCCTCCTGAATAAAACAAATATCCAAACGTAAATCTTCTAAAAAACTGAAAACCATTTTTTCTTTTCTTTGTATTTTTCAGTCCTCGCGCATTAAAGGTCCCTATTTTCAATTTCCTTTCCATTTGATTAATTTAATTAAAATAATAATCTTCCCTAAAACCACAGTCCATATTTAGTCGGTTTTGTAACTGAAGAAGTTTAAACATAATACCAACCACATCCCCATTAATAAATCAAAAGTTTCTTCTTTCACGCTCCATGTCTCAGTTTTCCTTTTTACCCTTTTACATATCCTCATTTTGGTCCTTTTATTTTCTCCCTAGTCCTTCTCTGTAGCAGCATTTCCTCCTCTCCTTGATCCTCCTCGCTTTCAGATTCACTCCTTGTCCTCATCTCCTCTTCTTGGCTTATTTCAACATCCAATCTTGTCCTTTTCTTCTCTCTTCCTTCCTCTGTTGCCTCCTTTGGTCGGGTTTGCTTGCTATTAGCATGCATGCTCTCTTTCTCCTCACCTCTTTCCTGTCCTTGTTCCAGTTCCTGTATCTCCATTGCCATAGCCCAGTCCGTACTTTCTCTTTGTAGAGTCTCTTCTATCCCTTCCAGTGCCTCCTCTAACCCTGTTGGTGTCCAGAAAATCTGTTCCTCACTTGAGCTTAAGTTCTCCTGGCTTCCCTCTAATTCATTTGTTTCTTTCTCTGGTCCTCTTTCTCCTTTTATCTTTGTTCTACTAGGTTCCCGCTCTTTTCCGCTTTCTTCTCCGGTTTCTTTTCGGCTGTCTGTCTCCTCTACCGTCTCCTCCCCCGTCTGGTGTACACTTTCTGCTTCTTTGTTCTTTCTCTCTTGCATTTTTCCCGCCTTTTCCGGCTCCGCGTGTTCACTCTCTTTCCTGAACTTGCAAAGAGTCGTCCTCGCGCTGGGCATCGTCTGTAGAGATGTTCCTCGCTTCCACATATGCTGCATGTCTTGGGAGCCCCACATTCTTGTGTCCTGTGGTCCTCCCCTCCACATGTGCGGCATCTCTGACCTTCACAGGTTTACTTAGTGTGTCCTATAGCTCCACACCTTCTGCAGTACTGTGGCTGGCCTGGGTAGTACAAAAACCCGCGATGGGGCCCGATTGCGAAACTACCTGGGGGATGTACCAAGCCTCCCGTGGTTGTTTGATCCACCTTTAGCTTTGCCATAAACCTTCTCTTCCCGTTCCAAATACCAAAACGTCCACGTACCTTCTCTCCTGGTGACACGGTATTGCAGTACCTGGAGAGGAAAGCCCTGATGTCATCATCTGGTACAAAGGGGTTGTACATGTGTACCGTCACTGGTATCTCCTCCATAGCAAACAGCGGCACCAAGCGTATGTCTCTCAGGTCCTCGTCCTCCATTCTCTTGGAGCAGTGGTCAAAAAATGTCGTACAGTCCTTGAAGGAAACAAAAGTAATGTCCAAGAAACCCGCCGTCGAGAAGTCTTGTAGACAATAAATCTGGTCTGCTGTAACTGCACATCGGGCTCTAAGCAGGTCTTGTACGATCCAGTCCCATCCGAATCTCCTTCTTCTTTCCTCAGTCGCCCCCAGCAGATTTTGTTCCGTACAGAATGTCGTAGTCGCGCCAACCTGGCCGGCCGTCTGTCGCCTTCTCTCTGCATGGTAAGAACAGATACTACACTTGATCTTAGCCAAAAGGCCGAGAAGCGATAACCTGAAATAGGCGTCAGGCCCCGGGCCCTACCTTTTGAGGGCCCGGACTAGCGGACGGCGCTGACCGGCCGCCTTCATGCCCACACACCTTCTGTCATTCCACCAGCAAAAGAGCAGCTTTGCAAAGACAAAGCCTTCAAAAAATCAGTTGAACTTGTCAATGTTCCTTTCCACGGAAATCTTTAGTAAAAGGCGAAAGATTTGTACGTGAATGAAGAGAAACTCCAGCCTTGTTCACCGGTTGCACGAGCCTCCGTAGGCCACCGGTTGCTCAAGGAAGAGGGCTCGAGGTAGAGCGATGAAAAAAACCTGCATCAGGAGTCCCTTTGGGTCGTCGGGTGGGTGACGAGGCAGCACAGCCTTTGCCTGGAGAAACACGGGGTGGGGAGTCTTTTTCTCTCTTTTTTTTAAAGTAGAACGGAGGGAAAATGAAAAAACGGGAAAAAGGGGACTCCTAAAAGTCTACCTCGAGGCAATCGAGGGAGGCTTTTTACCAATAACTTTAAGGACGGGCCAGATCACTCTAGTCCACAAAAAAGGGGACAAACGGAAGTGGAGGCCCATCACCCTGCTCGGCACGGACTACAAAATTGTAGCTTAGCTTCTCTAGCTAAGGCTCAGAGGGGTGATTGGTTCAGTGATCCACCCGGACTAGACCTGTGTGAGATCGGGTCGGACAAGCACTTTAAACTCGGCCTTGATCCGGGACGTAGTGGCATGGGCCCAGTAGCGGAATCTCCCGCTAGCTCTGCTAAATTTAGACCAAGAAATGGCCTTCGACCGAGTCAGAGCATGGAAAGATAGAAAGATTGCTCCAGGGGGCTATGCTCGCTGTGAGGATGGCCTCCGGGTCCAAGGACTAAGCATCTGGCGAACCGGTGGAGCCCGCAAGACATGGAAAGAAGTCTTGGACCCTAATGGGACGGGTGATCGCAGTAAAGTGCTTGTCCACCTAGCATGTGTATCCGGTTCCATACCAAGTGGGAAGAAGGTTAGAACGGATTTTGTTCCATTTCGTGTGGAGTGGCAAGGCAAAACTGGTGTCGCGGGGTACAATGTACCTTGACACAAGCCGAGGAGGGAGGGGCATGGTCCGCGCGTACTTGAAACTCATGACACTGTACATTGCTAACCTGGCGCACTGCAAAAAATGAAATCTTGACAAGGCAGAAAATCTTAAAAATAAACAATAGATCTTGTTTTTTTTATTTTAAGATTAACTGACTTGACTAGATTTGCATGTGCAAGATTAATAATCTAGATTGAAGAAACTTTGTCTACAATTGTCTTAATTAGAAAAATTAGCTAATTATACAGACTTCTTACAATGAAACAAGAAACTTTTTCTAGAGAACTGAAAAGTATTGACCCTCTCCACTACGTAAAAAGAAATTTAAGACAATTTTACTTAATTTAAGAATACAATGTGTTCTGAATATTTCTTTTTTAAGATTATAAAGCTAAACATCCCCACTCATGTTTCCCTTAATTTGGTGACACATTTTTATGTGACTGACAATAATTCTATTGGTATTTTCGTTGCTGTTGGGTTTCTTTTAACCAAATGCTCATTACACAAAACACAAATTTTAAGAAAGGTGAAGCATTTTTTTTGTTTTATAACACATTTTACAAAAAGTGCAAATACATAAAGTACAATAGTGCAAAAAAACAAAGACATATCATTTCTGTATATTCTTTTGTACATTATTTATACACATGCACTTGAAACTTTACAGCCATTCTGATTATGGGTTCATACAGATGAAAAAACTGGGTAAAAAAAAACAAAACAAAACAGGCAACAGTTTATCTTCTCTTTCTTTCAAACCTCCCTTGTTCTCTCTACCCAGTGTTTATTTGACTTAAGTGTTAAAGCTACAAATACAGATACTATTAACAAGTAGATGACAAATATACTATTAACAAGTACAGTAGATAACAAGCCACCGCTAGTGGTGGGTGGATTGATCCAAATATCGATATTATCGATACCAACGTTGGTATTGGATCAGTACTAGTGTGATGGGATCGATACTTTAGTTTTACTTTTTCTCCGCAACATTCAGCACGTTTCTCCCGTTTCATCAGAAAGTAGAGACAGTGGGTGTGTTCGAAAACCTAGGGAGCTGCCTTGCTGTCTTACTGTCTACATAGGCAGCTGACTTAGTAGAGAGGATTCTAATAAGTCAGTGACTTATAAGGCACACTGTAACAAATTTCTGTAGTTTTTACAGTATTACTACTGTAAAATGATAAAATTCTTACTGTAGAACCTGTACACAGCATTTTACTGTAGATCTGCAAAGGATCATGGTCAAGTTTCAGTGGTGGGCGAATTCTACAGTAAGCATATTTCTGCTGTGAATCACAATACAGTAAGTTTAAGCGGGATTTTTCTTTTTCTGTCAGTTTAAACAATAATGCGTCTTTGGTAATAGTACAGTTTGCATTATATCTAACACAAATATTAGGGTTTTTTTTATCACTCAGACAGAAAGACATCTTTATATCATCAGTAACAGGTACAGAAATTAGAATTACTTGATAATAGTCACCTACTCTTTTAAAATGCTATTAAGACAGAAAGCGAGATAGCTCGCTAAACATATAACTAATCGGCCAGTTGATAAACAACTAGCTAATGGTCTAGCCAAAAGTGATACACTAGAGAGCCAGCGTGCATAACATTACCAAAACAGGTAAGAATTTTAAACAGCACATTTTTAATAGTAGAATGTGTTTATTAATGTAATATCTCTAATGGGAGGTTAGGAATTAACAAAACTGTCATAGTCTCCAGTCTTGTATATAAATTTCTACAGCAGTAACAGTAATTCCTTGTTTTATCTTTACAGTGCAGGAAAGAAAACTTTAGCCCAAGATGTGGATTCTAGCAAATGTAAAACAAAGCACTTGCACATTTTTATAGTTTTGTTCAGAACAGCAATGTTTACAAAAATATGAATTTATTTATTTAATTATCTATGTATTTTTAAAAACATGTTTTAAAATGTTTAAATTCAATAAATGATTTTTTGTTACAAAGTGTCTTAATTTTTTACAATGTGTAGTTATTTTTCAAATATTATTTTGGTGTTAAATGCTGTAATGCCTTTAAAGTAGTCTGATATTTGCTGTAATTAAAAGACTGCATTACTGTGATAACAATTACAGTAAAGTGATTACTGCTGTAATAGGTTACAGTAATGTGAAATTACTGTAATAAGAGCTACAGTACTGTGATTATTACTGTAATAAATATTACAGTATTTTACTGTAATTAAATTTGCAGTATGTGTACTGTAAAATTTATTACAGCAACTTACCGGCTAATTGCTGCCAGCAAGTTACCGTACATTTCACAGTGTCCTTTTTACAGTGCAGGTTATTCGAACGCACTACTCAGATAGCGATTCCATCGGGTTTAGCATTTCGCGTTTAGCATTTAGCATCTCGCCATTAAACCAATAAACTGAGGTAGCACAGCTAACGTCAATAACATCTCCCTTCATGTACCGATAACGGTTAAATTTCCTGACAAGCCCGAACTTGCAAATAAAAACACTCGGTACAAGTTTATACAAGTTAAAAATCAGTAATATTTTATTTACATTTGAAAATAACTCCATTCGTTTCTCCGCCCCGTCAGCCATGAATGCTGGGATTGTCTTGATCACTAAGGCAGCGTCGGATGCTCACTCGTTCTTGAGCCAAAATAACATTGAAATAATAAGATGCCTCAGAAGTGAGGATTTTAAGTCATCTAGGATTTCGAACAGCCTCCTTCTCGGGAGCGCGCACAGGATGACGTAAAATGCTGCCTATGTAGACAGCACACTAGCTTTTCGAACACACCCCATGTGTGTACAGACTCGCTCCTCTCACATCTTACAAGAAACAAGAAATCTGAGCTTTAAACAACTGAATTTATTTACAACCCTACTGAGAGCAGCTACTTACAAAAAATGTATTACATTAATACACCTCATGAGAATTCAGATTAAGCAATTTGATGATGCATCTACCTTAATTATTAAAAAGTATCGGATTGATATTAGCGATACTGGCGCTGTATTTACTTGGTATTGAAATTGGATCATACCAAATTTTGCATTATAAAACGGATAGTTCCGGTCCTAAAATCTGATTGGCTGAGCCGCGTTCGAAGCCGTTGTAAAATCCCCGATAAACTCACACCTATGACCACCTCACATCATTCCATATTAATACGCCACTGAAAAGTTGCGCCCTCATGTTGTCTAGCAACACTGTTAATCGAACTATTTTGCGTCGCGGAAGAATGCTTTATTGTAAGTTTATACACAATAAATACATTTATGAATTAAACATTGTTGTATTTATTATATTTTATGTTGACCGCCGTTTTATAAAAGCAATAAGCCACTTGAGACCGTACGTTACTGTTACGATTTTAGCACGGGGAAAGAAGTTTTAGGCACTCTGCTAACCATAAACAACTGAAATGGAGAAACCCTGGATGATATTTCCACCGCAGCACTTACAGGTGAGCTAATAACTTATATTTTCTGTTTGGATGTTGAGTTTTGTGAGCCAGTATTGTGCTTGTTCAGAGTCTTATCTAGGTTTATTTGTGTTAGCATTGACCTAATTAACTTAGCTAGCTAGCTTAACTTTAAAGTCAGCATTTTTTTTTCTTAATTGTTTTCAGGTTTGATAATCAAGTGTAGCTGGACAATAGAAGATGCTTTTAAATGAAAATTGCGAGTGGTAACACTGGATTCTTGGATAATGTAATTTATTAGGTAATAGATCTGCTCATTACAGTAGGTCCGTATGTAGTGTCTCAAATCACTCCGTGTTCCCTATATAGTGCACTACACTGTCTGGGGTGGAAGCGCTAATATGCCATGTCCTACGAAGTGCACTACATAGGGAAGGGGAAGTGATTTGGGACGAAGCCTCACAGAGTAAACATGAGTGCTGCTTTCTGTAAGAGGGAAAAACAACGAAGATTAATTTAGACTTGAAAAAAGATTAAACTTAAAATAAGTGTTTTTTCAAATGTCAGTGAAGTGAGTTTGAGCTTCTGAACTGGTTTGAAACTGTTTATGTACAAGCGGCTCCACAGGTGAGGGTCACTTCAGCCTGGTAAACGTGGTGTTAGGGACAGGAAAATAACTTTGTGGAGAACACAATGTGCTAAAAGTTTAAAGGTAAGGAAGACTATAAAAGTGTGGTGATTTATTAGATGCGTTTTGGAGGAATAACTTGTAACCATAAGTAATAAATCACGATAAATGAATGATTATTGCAATAATATTATTGCAGTATAATCATGTCATGGCTCATGTTGTGTTATTGTTGAGCCTGTAGTGATTAACACAAGTAATAATAAGTAGTTTTGTTCCTTTTTTCTGATTGTTTACTTTGCTGCTATAAAGAGCAATTTTAATCAGCTTATGTTTGTGAAATTGTATTATGAAAAACATTGACTTATTGTAAAGAATACATTTGAATACACAGTTAATATCTGCTGTTTAAATTATTTTAGTAATTCTTGTAACTCATCTCTTAGTATTTTGTTTATTTGTAATGTTATGTAAATTATACTTTGTTTCGTTTAGAAGGCAGTGTACATACAAATTTATATTGATACTTTTTGTAAACTCTTTTTTAAAAATATTTCTTAAATCATATTTTTTTCTCCTTATGGCCCAAATGAATTGTGACAATAGTGATCTCAGTTTTAGATCAGAATAGTGATTAAATAAAAATTGAGATGCTTCAGTTCTGGTTCTCTAAAATATGTTGTCATGGCTGTTTGTGCTTGTTTACAGGTCATGGATGAGTTGGATGGATGATTCTTTAATCTGGCCATCACAAGTACACCACAGAACTGATGGAAAGCATTCTGTTTAAAAGTTCAGTTCTTTGGAGTCATGAAAAATGTAATGATGCCACCAGTGACTCTGGATGAAGGTAAATTCAATATAAGTCATTACTCAAAATGTATTCAGCAATTTGTACCCCTAGAGGCACCGCTGTGTAAAATATTTTAAAGCATCACTTTATTACTTATAATGAACTTCATTCATGAAAACACATCAATGTAATTTAATATTGTAGTTAGGTTTTTTTGTAATAACTCTTACAATTATATTGTAAATACTGTAATATTGTGGCTCAGAATGCATTGTAACCAGCATGCATTGTAATGGGCATCATACACACATCAGCCGTAACATTAACACCACCTTAATCTACACTCATCGTCTATTTTATCAGCTCCACTTATCATACTGGAGTACTTTGTAGTTCTACCATTACAGTCTGTAGTCCATCAGTTTCTCTGCATGCTTTATCCCTCTTCCATCCTGTTCTTCAGGACCCCCAGAGTATCAACACACAGCAGGTTTTCTTTGGGTGGTGGAATATTCTCAGCACTGCAGTGACACTGATGTGATGGTAGTGTGTTGGTGTGTGTTGCACTGATATGAGTGGATAAGACAGCAGTGCTAATTGAGTTTTTAAGCATCTCAGTTCCACTGCTGAGTCCACCAGCCAACAATGTTCTTTGGGCAGCATCCTGTGACCACTAATGAAGGACTAGTGCATGACCAACAGAAACTGCAGCAAGAAATGAGCAAACGTCTCAGACTTTACATCTACAAGGTAGGAGTGTCTGTAGAGTGGACAATGAGTGGACACAATGTTTTAAAAACTCCAGCAGCACTGCTGTGTCTGATCCACTTGTACTAGTTCAACTCACACTAAAACACCACCACCATGTCAGTCACTGCAGTGCTGAGACAATCATTCAGTGAATTAATACCTGCTCTGTGTTGGTCCTGTGGGGGTCCTGACCATTGAAGAACAGGTGGCTAACAAAGTATGCAGAGAAACTGATGGACTACAGTCAGTAATTGTAGAACTAGAAAAGTACTCCAGTATGGTAAGTGGAGCTGATAAAATAGACAATGACGGTAGATACAAGGAGGTGGTGTTAATGTTATGGTTAATCGATGTAAATAGCTAGCAAACAGTAATTATAAACAATTATTAACATTTATGGCTAAAAGAAAAATATCACAAACATATTTTTTTGTTCCCTGGAGCCTAATTTAAGTTTGAAAATCACTAAATTGGCTAATCACTGAACACAAACATTAGATTGTTGTTTGTGAATAGTACTTAGAAGGTTGACCAGATTACAGAGACTCTAACAGGAAATGTTACTTAAATGTTTGTTAGAAACTTTGTCTGTTTAAGAGTGTTCAAAAACACAAACAGACAAAACTGTTAGCTTGATGCTACAATACATTCTCATTAAAGATAGAAATTTGCATTATGCTTGCAGTAAAAACTTGATGAAATAAAAGTGATTTAAAATAATTTCTGGATTAAATACTGCTTTATTAGTAAATTATCGTTTTGTAGATGTTGAGTGTTAAGTCTTTATTTGCCACTCGACCCTGAAGCAAAACAGTTTATCAGTAATCAGTAAAATATCCCATGTGCTATTTTTATCATCCTCAACAAGCGGTAGTCTGAAGCCCTGTCTAAAGTCATGTCTGTTCATGAGAAATGTTGTGAGCTCTCAGGTTGGTCTAGAACTTTGTACACGTTTGGTGGTGTCTGTTTTATTCTGGGTAGATGTTGAAGTCTGGGGGTTTCGGTGACTGAAGGTAAAATAAATCTGTAATTATTGTAAATCCTGTGGTGTGGCCAGGCAAAAATTTAATGAATTAGATATGACATATTGTAAACATTCTGGAAGGGAAAAAATTGATTTAAAAAGTGATTTCAATGTCAGTAAGGCATTGCTTTTCTTTATATAGTGCAATAGTCCATTGAGATTTTGAACGGCCTTCCAGCACTCTTCCCATCAGGAGTTGCACCACCACAGAAACTGGGACAGCCAAGTGATCAAGTTCATATTCTCATGGTAAGTATTGTCAACTGTTATTTATTTGTTGTTTAGATAGTTCACAAAACTGCTTGCAAATAAACTTTGAGTTGTCATTTAAATCCTGAATATCGTTTGTTCTGTTCATGTCTGTGGCTTATAGTGCCTTTGGTTTCTGTTTTTTCAGCCCTCTGAAAACGCTGCTGCTTTTCTTAGCAGATGCCGTCTATCAAGCCCCTGCTTCTAATTGACCAGGATAACTGCATGATCAGTGTTGGGAAGAACCCAGTAACAACATTCCCCGAAGGCCTGCTGCACGAAGGTGTTTTGTATGTCATTTCATACGCGCTGCAAGTCAGGTCCAGGTCCCTTTTTATTATTATTTTTTTTATGTTTAAAAATGGTATATGAAGACCAAGCAATGTTGTTAATGTTGTAGATGTAGGGACATTGTTATTGGAAAGCCTTGACATCTAAGATTGACATGTTTTAATAGAATTCTCAGAAGCGGCCTGAACCTGCTTGTTGTGTATTTGGATAAAGCTGCCTTGTTTGCACACTTGTAATGTATTTATATCAAGCTGCCATGATGGCACACTTGTTAAAGTTAATAAAATTTATCGCAAAATTCAGATTTTCTGTTGTATTTTCGATAAACGGACTTGGTGTATGTTGTTTTAATTTGAGTATAAAGTACATTCCTCTCAGATTGCTAGCAATGCAGTCTTACCAATAGACTTATATGAGAGAAATAGACTAGTATTGAGTCTCTATATTTTTTGTGCATGGAAACTGAATTGTTAATGCTTATGTTATAATTGATAACATAATAGCTGATAACATAATAACATAATAGCTCAATGGTTAAGGTACTGGACTAGTAAACAGAAGGTTGCTG
Organism: Trichomycterus rosablanca; assembly: GCF_030014385.1. Classification (NCBI taxonomy): domain Eukaryota; kingdom Metazoa; phylum Chordata; class Actinopteri; order Siluriformes; family Trichomycteridae; genus Trichomycterus; species Trichomycterus rosablanca. The sequence goes on along the minus strand of NC_085991.1, from coordinate 14,898,659 downwards.
GTTCAAGCCCCGCCACCACCAAGTTGCCACTGTTGGGTCCCTGAGCAAGGCCCTTAACCCTCAATTGCTCATTGTGTTCCACTCACTGTGTAAGTCGCTTTGGATAAAAGCGTCTGCTAAATGCTGAAAATGTAAATGTAAAAAATAATTAAAAAGCTCTAATTTTCATATTTTCTGACTGGTTTTGGCACCACACTAAATGCCTTAAAACCAATGTATTATTGCTTATTTTTAAGAAGTCTCACTAAGTAACATTTGCGTACCCCATTGGCAGATTTTTTTTTTGCTTAATATAAGCATTTACATCTCATTTCAATATTTCTTTTGCTGTTTTTATAGATAGTTTTTTAGTGTGTTAATTATAATAATGTGAGGGTTTTTAAATTGTTAATTTCTTATTTTGAACTATTTTCTAAAGTTGATCTTAATTTAAGCTTTACAGTGTTAATTTAAGAACATTTTAAAGCTATTTTAGCTAAAAATATGTCCAAGCATTCTAATTTCAAGAATTTTTTTTACCTAATAAGGTTTTATGAAAATGCTTAAAACAAGATTAATATGCTAGTTTAGCTGATTATGCTAGTTTTTGAATTATTAATATGAAATTAGAGCAAATGAGTTTTACTCAAATCTAGCCATAATACCTTAAATCAAGTAATTTCTTACTCATTTTAAGATTATAAGATAATTTATAGCACAAGATCTTTTTTCTTATTTTAAGAAATCTTGCTGAGATAAATTTTCTCACTATACTGGCAGATAATTTTGCTTGATTTAAGTACCTTTTGTTTTGATTTGTTTTTATTTTTCTTGTTTTCTGAAGGTGATTTTTTGCAGTGTATGCATTATACAGACATTGGTTAACAGCTACAGTTAATGACTTTGGCATGATTGTTGGTGTTGAATGAGCTACTTTAAGAACAATTGCAATCAAAATTGTTTAACCCCCAATGCAAATTAGATTTATTAGCACCATTTGCAAACTTTCAGCTGTTTGTAATTAAAATAATAATTTAAATAGCTCAACATAACATCAGCATCAACACAAAAAGCCACTTTTAATGACTACTGCAGTCAGAATTATTCAACCCCCTGAATACAATCCCTAACAGCTCATTACAAATCAGATGTTATCTCGAGAACACCTGATACAACCAATCAAGGGCTTAGCTGCATCAGGTGTTTTATTGAGATACAACACATCAAATACCTGGACTGGTTTGGGGTTTGTTGACTGTGACGTTTGATTGTTGTAGTGAGGAAAAGTCGACACATGATGGCAGAATGTATCTACATTATTCTAGACAGAGCTGTACTGAAGGAAAGGAAAGTTGAAGAGAGGAAATGGTTCAGACATACATAAGAAATTATAACAGACTTTGAACTACATGATTCTGCAGTTCAGTCATGTCAGTGCTTGATTACTTCTGCATCATTTCCCTTCTTTTAGGTAAGAAATCAAATTTCAGATATTGTTTTAAAGACCTTTAATATTTTATTGCCTATTAGCAGAGTACAGATTTATTATCAGTTTAATGAATCTACTGTATAATTAAAATGTATGTTAAAGTATGATTTGATGGTGGAGCCCCAGAACGCTACTTAAATATACAAATGTTTAGATGTTTATAAAACCATACATTTAAAATCATAAAAACTGATTGTTTTTGGTTTTGAAATTTTTATGTACAAACAAATAAATAATAACAATTGTTTAAATAATTTTAATAATTTTTCTTTTTTTTTTTCAACAGGTTATTACTCAGCGCAGGAAATTAAATCTGTGTCTACCATTAAGAATTAATTGGAGGGAAATTCTGTTATTTTATCCTGCAGTTACAGTGGAGGATACAGTACAAATAATAACCTGCTGTGGTATCGTCAGTTCTCCACATTCAGACCAGAGTTCATTATTCTGGTTAATGATCTTAATAAAGAAGCTGCAGTTTCTGGGTTTTCTGTAAAGGTAAATGAAGATAAAAATCGAGTGGATCTGAACATCTCTGCTGCAGTATCAGATTCTGCTCTCTACTACTGTGCTCTGCAGCCCACAGTGACAGGAAATCATACTATACTGTACAAAAACTAAACACCTAAAATCAGTGAGCTCTGTTATACCTAAATGTGGTTGCTGGAATGTAAACTTGTATTTTTCTTCTCATTTTTTGGTTTGCAGGCTAAACCTGTATGTCCATGATTACTTCCAGTGACCCTTCATTCTTTAATCTAGGAGTCTGGATTGTTCATCTTATAGATGTACATCATGTATCATTATATAGTATTAATAAAATTAGATACTGTATAATGTAATCTTTTTGCCATACATGGATTATACATACATTCTCTGTGCTAATACTGCAATACTAACAATGCTAAGTATTGTTCATTACAGCATTGGCATTTAAATGTAAAATAAATGACACGAGGTTCACTGAACAAGGTTGTTCATTTTATCTTCTTTAATAAAGAATAATGAACAAAACATCATAAACTTACATTTTTGGAGATCATGAATGGTAAAACTTCTTGAAGTGTTGTGTATGTCACTGTATATGGTTCTTAGTACAGCTGGCTTTTCTTTATAGCTAAATGTAATACCACAATACTTCAGAACGTTTTTATCATTTTTTTTTTCTAATTATTTGGAACAAAGTAGCGCCACATTTTAAACATACTACCAACAACTGTGAATGCATTTATCTCTAGTCAACACATCACACACTGTGCTGAACTAAATGTAATTAAACATGACTAATTATGCTTTCTTTGTAATGAAACTACAATATTCTGTAACGGGTTTCTCACGGCAGGAAGAGTAAATCGGTCCGTTCTGAAAGAACTACAAATCTCAAAAGCCACAGCGCTGATTAGCACTAATTCGTAGCACCTGCGAGTGAAGCTATTTAAGGAAACCCTGAGCATGACTCTGTGCTGATGTGACCTTTTGTGTCTCGGCAACCACATAAAGTCAATGGAATGGTCAGCTAGCCAGCCCACAGCAGTGCTCACTCTTATCTGCTGCAGCTGTTTAAAGTTTTCTTTATGCAATAAACAAAATGATCAAACCAATGATTGTATAGTATAATAATATACATATAATTACCTATATTCGTATATAATAATTAAAATACATATACATAATACATATAATTCCATATTCATAAATATAATACATATTATAGCTTCTAGTATATTATCTATTAAGCTTCTAATACCTATTATAGCAATCTAATATAGTTATTTTAATACTTATAATAACAATAATAAATTATAAATGCATACCTCTATATTACACATAAATATTGTTACCACACCATCTATTTTTGTATTTTACCATGACATAAAGTATAGTAAAATAAAGAGAACACCGCTGTCTTGTGGCGGATACAAAATACTATAATGGCGTCAAAGCCAAAACATATTTTACAACGTAAACTTAACAGTAACAAAATAAATGCAACGAGTTCAGCAACCACATGAAGTCAACGGAATGGTCAGCTAGCCAGCCTAAACAGAACAGACTAATCAGTAACTGAGCACGTGTGATTTACTTAGATTAAAAGAGTGTAAAATAGCCTGTATTCACTACCAGCTCATGAATGTTAATCTACATACTGTTAATGAACAAAATATAGCAGAGCTGAACAGTTACTAGCTTAATAAAAGTATATATTTAAGAGTATTTCAGGAGCTTTGCTTAGATGAACTTACCCACTGCAGTGCTCACTCTATCTGCTGCGGATCTCCCAGCATTCAATTAACTTAATAGAAGGCAGCATATGACCAAGAGATGGCGCTGAACTTATTTGCAGGAATTTCACAAACTATACACACAAACATGAGCATCTTTTAACACTGTTACATCAGCATGTGTCATTTTTGTTTGATCATTAGATTTTAACGGGACACTTGATACGTTTTTTGTATAGTTCAACGAAGCATTCGACTAAACAAGGGCTCATCTGGGATTTGAAACCGGGACCTCTCACACCCAAAGCAAGAATCATACCCCTAGACCAACAAGCCAGTGGAAACATTGTGATACTTTGATCATATTTAAAGCCAACAGTTTGGCGAACTGGTTATAATTAGTCAACTGTAAAGACTTGGATTTTAACAAGACACCTCCCAAAATTTACCAAAGAATCGCAAATCCTGGACAAACCATCCTACTACGACTAAAAGTCCTTCAAATTTACCCAAATATTACAGTAACCAAATAAGTAAAGTTAAAAATCTTTAGGTGAACATTTTTAAAATAATTAAATCAACTTTAATTTACATGTCATTGATCAGTTGGTTCAATTTGTGTTGTTTTTTTTACATACAAATAAAACAATTTAGTTCAGTGGCAAAACAAACGTTATGATGTTTTGTGTTATTGGTTAATAACACTTAAGTTTGAAAGAAATTTACGTTGACATGAGATTTTCCTTGTCGTGTTGACTTCATACTCTGCACTGTTTGACTTTCCTTCACAATGACAGTGCTTTACATTTAAACATGGATTCACAAAACCTTTCGATGGCTTTTAGAATAACTCTGGCAGCATGATTTTATAAAGGTTTTCTGTTTGTTTTAGGACAAAGTTTAAGCTAAAGGTTAGAATTTTAATAATGTGGCCTGGCATCCATGTAGAGAGTTGTTCAAGTTTTGCCATTTAATCACCCCATTTTATTTCCATTTGCACACTGGGATTAGAACCTGAAGATGGGTAAACAAGGGTTCGACCGGGATTTTAACCCAGGACCTCTCACACTCTCATCGAGAATCATACCCCTAGACTAACGAGCCAGCCAGGACAAACACCAGGACATTTATTTGACCTCCGTGGCATAGCGTCAAAACCATGTTGACTGGTTGCACTGGAAAGTGTATTCATGACAAAACAAAATTCAATGCAGATCTTCATTAAAGCATTTCTAACAGTTTAAGCATGAGGTGTCATTAAAGGCATGAAGGGTATTTGCATCCACATAAGCTCACCAACTTCTACCAGTGTATCAGCATGTGTCATTTTTGTTTGATCATTAGATTTTAACGGGACACTTGATACTAAACGAGGGCTCGTCCGGGATTTGAACCCGGGACCTCTCGCACCCGAAGCGAGAATCATACCCCTAGACCAACGAGCCATCAGGAACAAGAGTCTTTGTGTTACTTTGATCTGCGTGACAGACCTTCAAAACTATGTTGTCTGGTTGAGCTGGTAAGTGTGGTCAGTGCTTGCATTACAAAACTATCAAAACCTCCAGTATCAGTACATAGACTGGTTATAACCTCTTTTTAAAGAGTTAAAACATGAAAAATATTTAAAGGCTCCAAATAGTAAAAACTTATTTTAATTAGTCAACTGTCAGGACTAGGAAGCATTTGAAAGCTTTCTGCCGTTTTCATAAAGTACCTTTGTAACCCTGTGTATTTAGGCAGAATTTACATGTTTACCAATTTAATGCCACCTTTGATTTCTAATTACACAATGTGATACATTTAGAAGAGACATTTTGATGTCAACATTCTTTAGTGAAAGAGCAGGGGATTAAAGAAGGGATCAAAAATTGTTTTTTTCTGCACACAGATGTAGGAAGGAAAGTAAATACATGATGACAGACTCCATCTACTTTTTACTAAACTCTGTAACAGAGCTGCACTGTTGGAAAGTGAAGCTGAAGAAAGGAAGTGATTCTAACATGTATAAGAATGATAACAGGCTTTAAGCTGCACTAGTCTACAGTTCAGTCATGGCATTGCTTGGTTTTGTTTGCCGTCTTTCAGTTATTTTAGGTGAGAAATAATATTATATCTAATGTATTTTTAATAATCTAATGTTTTTTATTTGTTTTTAATTAAATTAACTTTTGTTTTCCTTTTTTTTTTAAGTGTATACCTCTGCACAGACTATTATATCAGTTTCTACCTCTGAAAATGTCTTGGAGGGAAACTCTGTTACTTTATCCTGCAATTACAGTGGATCTGGAAGAGATGAGCTGCTGTGGTATCATCAGTACTCCACATTCAGACCAGAGTTCATTATTCTGGTTGCTGACTATCAAAAAGAAGCTCCAGGTTCTAAGTTTTCTGCAAAGATAAATGAAGCTAAAGATCGAGTGGATCTGAACATTGTATTTGCTGCAGTATCAGATTCTGCTCTCTACTACTGTGCTCTGAGGCCCATAGTGACAGGAAATCCACTGATACTGCACAAAAACCAAACACCTACATTACATGTGATACACGATCAAAAATATTCTTAATAAAACTATTAATATAATAAAATTTTATAGTTCTATATATAATGTTAACCTTAATATAACCTTATTCTGAGCTTACAGACCTCTGTAGTAATATATATTATTTAGATATTAAATTTAATTTGTTATAAATGTATGAGTAATTATAAGTAATTTAGGACAAATTGTTTTATGGTGCTTTTTATGAATCCTACATTAGGTTTTGTGTTTTTCTTATTGGTGTAGTTGTGTGTCTGTTGTCTGAACAAAATGAATGTTAATTATGTATTTTTAAGTATACAGTAATGCTAACTATATAATTATAAGACAGGAAAATGTAGCACATGGACCCTCTTTAATGTATGCATTTATTCATTTAGAGAATTCATTTCTGTGGTTCAGCCTCCCAAAAGCCCTGGGCAGGAAAAAAAAACGTGTAATCCAATCTGATACTGTTGCTTAATGTAAATAACACTTAATGTAAATAACACTTAATGTAAATAAGGACATTGTTTGTGTGTAAAGCAAATAACACACGAAGATATGTTCCAACACAGTGCCGTTGAACATGTGCCACTGATCTACAACCTAGTCATGTCCAAATATGATGTTAGTCACTATTTATTTATTGTAAATAACACAATTATGTGAAGTAATAGTAGCATGACAGTCATTTGTTAGGAGTCAACACACTTGTTCCTGCATTAGGTTGTGATGTAAATACAGCTAAAAACAATAAAGTGCATCATTTGCATTTAAAACACTAATGATTAATTGGTTTCCAAAAGTTCATGGCATGGATTACTTTAGATGTTGGAAACAGATGCATCTAGATGCATGCCATATGAAGGCAGGGTTACCATAAATGCACATGGATTGGGGGTGGGGTGAGTTGGGGTTATGTTCTTTCATACAGTATAGACAACTTTTAGTATGCCAGATGTGAATCTGACACTCAGCTCAATGATGTTACTTCTTCTCTTCATTTTACTCATTACTGATGAAAATGGTAAGTGTTATACAATAAGTATCATACTTCATTGGTTTTTTTTTTTTTCAGTATAACAAGCATTATAGCAATTTTTACTTTAAATGTTTTACATTTAGAATGAAATAAATGTTTTACATTGTTAACATGTTTTATAGCAGAAGCAGCTGAGAGTATTACAGCAGATAAACCCAGCTTAACATCAAATGAAGGCAGCAACATCACACTATCCTGCACATATGAATCAGCATATAATCAACTTCACTGGTATCGACAAAAACCTGGATCAACACCAGAGTTTCTGCTGCTAATTAATGAGGGTACTGTCATCACGGCTTCAACACCTGACCCAAGAATGTCCATCAGTTTTAACAAAGAGAATAAGAAAGTAGAACTGGAGATCGACTCTGCTGCAGTATCTGACTCTGCTCTGTACTATTGTGCTCTGCAGCCCACAGTAACAGGAAATTCAGCTACACTGTACAAAAACCTTCTCTCAGAGGAGGGAGCTATAAGCATGTTTACATTTTTTATATCTTTTGCTTTCTCAGTTCTTAGCCTATGATCTCAAATAACTATAAAGCTTTAGCACAATCTTCTACTGTTGGGTCTGAAATTAGACCCAAGCAAAAAGATTAAAAAATGAATAGTTAATAGACTGCCATTTGCCAAAACAGCATCAATTATTCTAGGTACAGTTGCACATAGTCAGGGATTTTGTAGGATTATAGTCTGGTGTATGAATAACCAATTATACAAAACAGGTGATAGTGCCCTGATGAAAAGAGTATACTAGTTTTTAATATGCTACAGTGCACTACAGTGTATTATTGTCACACTACTGATCAATACACTTAAAGAGTGCTAAAACTGAACAACTATTTTTGTACTTAATATACTTTAGTTGTACAAAAATAATACTCAACTGTATCAACTTTAATTGTGTTAATTGTACTAAACTGGGGCGGAACGGTGGTTTGGTGGGTAGCACTGTCGCCTTACAGCAAGTAGGTCCTGGGTTCAATCCAGGCAGGGCAGTCCGGGTACTTTCTGTGTGGAGTTTGCATGTTCTCCCCGTGTCTGCGTGGGTTTTCTCAGAGAGCTTCGGTTTTCTACCACAGTCCAAAAACATGCAGTCAGGTTAATTGGAGATGCTGAATTGTCCTATAGGTGAAAGGGTGTGTGTGTGTGTGTGTCTGCCCTGCTATTGACTGCCCCCCCCCCCCCCCCCCCCCCCGACCCTAATTTGATAAGCGGTTAAGAAAGTGAGTGAGTGTACTAAATTGAGACTATTTTAAGTATATTTAATTAAACTTAAGTTTACTACAGCATGTGTATTTACCTCCATGTTTCACATATACTTAAAGTGAAATTAAAACACATTTAATCCGTAATCCAAGTGCATTTTAAAAATAGACTTCAAATATATTTACTTTAGAGTAAAAATAAACTTCCACTTCCTGTCGTCCTAGACCTAATTTTTTGTAGAGCATAGCAATACATTTATAAGCCACGCACTGATCTCTGTTTTTCGATTTTTGCATTAAGGCACCATCAACCAGCCAGCAGGGGTCACTATTACATTAGTTTTGAGGAGGTTATAAGCCAGGAGCAGACATGAGATTCGAACACATGAGTTAGGCATGTCAGATCTTATGTGTTAACATGTTGTTGAAGTGAATGTTTTTACATGTTTTTTTATCTGCTTTAATTAGTAAGTGAAATTGCTTTGTCATAATAAAGATATGTTAAATAAACTATTTAGCATTATTGTGAGTTGTAGTCACTTGAAAATACACTTGAAATGTATATTTTAACTCATTTATTCAGTTTCTTATCATAATCGGAGTCACAGGGGTGCTGAAGTTCTACCCAGAGCTCATTAGGTGAAACACAGGGAGACACATAAATGCTTTTAAAAATAAAACTAATTATCTAATAATTGCATTGCATAGCAAATTTCTTTCCTTATTTTTTCTTTTTTATTCTATTTTTATTTACTCTACTTACTGTACTACTTACTGGAGCTGCTGTATCACTCGAATTTCCCCCATGGGGATCAATAAAGGAATCTTATCTTATCTTATCTTATCTAATGAAGTTTATACAGGTTACTATTTAAACTCTGTAAGTACACTGAATGAATATTTATGTAGTGAATTCTTTGCAAGTATAATTACAGCATCATGAGGAATCAATTAATTACATGCAAAGTAAAATACATAACATAGTATTTAAAAAGTACCTGAATATGTTCTTTAATATGAGTAATTTTTTTTCCTATTAGAATTAAATAACACTGAAATATATTTAAAATTATTATATTTTAATTTAACAAAGATATTTTTACTACTGTACCAATAAGTCACTTTTGAAAAATACACGTAAGTTAACCTTTGTATAATGTGTTAAAAGTGATTTAAGTGAATTACTACAGCATTTATTTAATATACTTTGAAAAACAGACCAAACATTTATTTGAAAGCAAGTATTAGAGAAATATATTAAATTAAATAAAACTTATTTTTAACTAAAAGTAAACTTAATGGTAATGTATTTATTAAAAGTACTTTATGATCATTTTTGTATGATAAGTGTTCTTGCAATCATTTGATCAAAGTATGACATTAACATTTTTTTAACATGTTTGAAGTAAGTACAGACATTTGCTAGTTTATTTATAGTATACTATTTAAATGTTCTCAGCTCCAGATTTTACTGTAATTATTTGTGGGATCACATGGTAACCCTTATTTCTCATGAATAACAACAATATCCTCATTTAGAGTAGACACAATGCTGCAGTCAGCCTGCAACTTTCTTACAGATGATTTTGCATATTGCTTAACAATATAAACCTTTTACTTTCAGATTATCAAACCAAATATACTGACAGAGATATATACACTTTATTAGAGGAGGTATACTGTCCATTTTATTATGAACACTTTTAGAATAATATAAGAATTCAGTCAGCCATGCCGGTGTGACATCAGTGCAGTACATGAGATCATACAGACCTGTGTGAAGAGCTTCAGTTACTCTTCATATCCAACATGAAAATAACATTTTATCAGAAATGTAATCAAAGTTGGCTTATTTAAGCATGTCAGAAAGTGTCTAGACAAACACGACTGTCTAGAGTTACACAGAAAGATACAAAAAAGTTCTTCTTTTAGAAGCTCTACAGTCAGAAACAACTGGGCATGAATGATCAGTTACCAAAATCCTCTTTTTGTTCATTTTTGCACATAGATGTAGGGAGGAAAAGTAAACACATGATGGCAGACTCCATCTACTTTTTGCCAAACGCTGTAACAAAGCTGTACTGCTGGGGAGGTTAAAGAGAGGAAACAGTTCAGACATATCAATGATAGCAGTCTTTGGGCATTTAATGTGTATTAAATACCATTTGATATAGAGTGACCATATTTTGGTTTTCAAATAAGAGGTCACTTGGCAGGGTGGCAAAAGTTTGGTTTTGGGGGATTAGACAGATACAATATTTTATCTATGTGAAGTAAATACAGTGTACTGTAACTGATTAATTTAAAGCTCTGCTTTCATTCCCCACTCAAACCAACTAAATATAGGAGGAGTTTGTATAGAACTGTAAAGAAGCAGAATCACCCCGTCCTTCCTTCACTTCTCACAATACAAACATGATGTTCCTGTGTTCTCTTCTTCTCTTCTCAACTATACAATGTAAGTACATTTCATTATTCTTATGCAGTCACAGTACACAATGTGTTTTAGTTTTACTGTATGACTGTATTACAACATTTATTACATCACATATAACATATTTATCTCATTTTCAGGGAAAAGTTTGGCACAGTCAATAAAACCACTGAATGATGTATTAAATGCAGCAGTGGGTCACAGCATTGTTCTCTCTTGTAAATATCAGAGTGCTGATAACCTGCAGTGGTATCGTCAGTATCCTGGATCTACACCAGAGTTTATAGTTTCTATGGGTGTATATGAATCCTACAAGAGTTCTAGCATTTCTCGTTTATCAGCTACAGTTAATGGATCAGAAAACCTTGTGAATCTGAAGATCTCCTCTGCTGCAGTATCAGATTCTGCTTTGTACTACTGTGCCATGCAGCCCACAGTAACAGGAAACTTCACAATGCTGTACAAAAACCAGTGTATACAGATCACAGACTGAGTATCACATGCTTTATCTTCTGAGCTTTAGGTTCACCTACCCTGTAGCCCTTCTTTATCTGGCCATGTTGTAAGCTAAACCTACAATATAAATAAATGTTGTGGGTATACAATTACTGATTACTGTAAAAGACACACTAAGAAGAAGTAAGTTTTTACAAACATTTGATTTCAGTTGGTACTGCAAAGGGTGACACAACCAGTTATTAGGTTTAAGGGGCAATTATGTTTTTACATGGGTGACAGGTTTTGAATTTAAGTTTTATTTTTAATAAATGGAATAAATGCATTTTGTGCCATGTTGTCTTTATCTTACATTAAAATTAGTTGGAAGATCTGAAAGATTAAAATGTGACAAATTAGCAAAAATATCAGGGTAAAGAAATCTGTACAAGATTATTATTAGAATTCTCCAGCTAGCCAGTTATGCATTGTATAGACATTGGTTAATGGATACAGTTAATGACTTTGTCTCTGGCATGATTGTTGGTGTTGAATGGGCTACTTTAAGAACAGCTGCAATCACAATTGTTCAAACCCCCAATGCAAATTAGATTTATTAGCACCATTTGTAAACTTTCAGCTGTCTGCAATAAACCAATCAAATTTGAACAATTAAGTAGCTCAATATAACATCAACACAAAATGCACCTTTTAATGACTACTGCAGTCTCAAAATTATTTAACCCCCTGAATGCAATCACTCACAAGAGCACATTTACAAACCAGATGTTGTCTCCATAATAATCTCTGCTTCCCTCTCCGTAAAGGGGTGCACATCATCCACAATGGGCATAAGATAGTAAAGGTTTACATGATTTTGTGCAGTTTGAATAAGCTAATCAGTGTAAGCCCTGTGTGGTATAGTCTGTTAGCCCCAAACTACTGGAGTTTGTTTCTGAATATTATAAATGTGAGAACTTGCAAACCAATACAAACCACAATAAGTAGTGAAGTGTTTTCCACATGTAAAAAGAGAATTATTCACACAGCAATGCTGTTTACAAAACTATACACAAGATGGCAGAATCCATCTACATACAAAACACTGAAACAGCTGCACAGTTTAAACAGGAGGTCAAGTTAAATGGTTAGAATGCAAAATAAATGATTGCAGGCTGAGCTAAATCAGTGTCCAATCAGTGATTAGGGTTAAACTTGTTAGGACAACAGGATAAAATATAGTTCAAATTCATGTGGCATTTCTGCTGTATTGTGACTTTATCAATGGAGGGCAACAATAGAAAAGGAAGAGTACGGCATGTCAGAGGTGGTGGGCGAGGAGGAAGACGAGCGCGATCAAGAACAAGTGCAGTCATATCAAATGAAATTAGAGCAACAATTATAGATCATGTTTTGGTCCATAGTATGACTATGAGGGAAGCAGGACAACATGTGCAACCAAATTTGAGTAGATTCTCTGTGGCCTTTATAGTTAGGACGTTCAGAGAAGAAAACCGGTACAGTAATGTGTGTTTGGGATCTGAAAGTTACAGTACAGTACAACTATACAGTAGGATAGCTTAGTGCATTGGTGTAGCAAGTATTACAGTATGTATACCTCTAATATTGTAAAATGACCTCTATTTGTAAAATTGAAAGACAGCCACATGAGGGTGGGAGGTCACGTCTGTTCTCAGAACAACAGGAGACTCAATCAATGGATGCAGCATGCAAGATACAAATATTTCAATACTATCTTTCACTAAAGCCTCCAGCATTATTTTGGTAAAGAATAAATAATATAAAATGATGATGTGTGTACAGTGTTGCTGCAGCACCTGCACTTCCTGTGTGTGACTTCCTAGAGACTTGTTTCCTCATGTGATAAGTTCAGCACTATTATACAGAGTCCTCACAAAGCTGTGATCAGAAATGGCTCCGCTATGTAACTTACTGCACATTGTGAGATACACAGCACTGATTCTCACTGTAGCATCAGGTAATTTATTAACATTTTAATCAGTACCCATGTTATTAAAATATGTTAAATTTCTTTACAATTTTAAGTATTATTTAAAAACAATTTTTTTCTTTTAACAGGTGGTTTTGCAGGTAGAATTTGGCCAGTAAATTCTGACATTGTTGCTAAAGAAACAGAGACTGTTACTCTACAATGTTCATATGAGTCAAGCAGTAGCAACACTTGGCTTTACTGGTACAAACAAAGTCCTAACAGCGCACCACAGTATTTACAGCATAAACAAGAATCAGGTTCTACTGTATTTACTATCAGCAATCTAAAGCTGACAGATTCTGCGCTCTATCACTGTGCACTTAGAGAAGCCCAGTGATACAAAGCTATTGAGATGCTGTACAAAAACTTACTTATATGAAGTTAGAAGATCAAAGTTATTTTTACACTGTATCAGTTAACCACACACACAGAGAGAGAGAGAGAGAGAGAGAGAGAGAGAGTGTGTGTAGGTATAAACACTGACAGGTGAAGTGAATAACATTGATTATCTCTTCATCACGGCACCTGTTAGTGGATGGGATATATTAGGCAGCAAGTGAACATTTTATCCTCAAAGTTGATGTTAGAAGCAGGAAAAATAGGCAAGCGTAAGGATTTGAGCACGTTTGACAAATCGAGCATCTGTAAGATGTTCTGGACAAACAAGTCAGATCGATGGAGGCCCCACCTCGCAACTTACAGGAGTTAAAGGATCTGCTGCTAACATATTGGTGCCAGATACCCCAGCACACTTTCAGGGGTCTAGTGGAGTCCATGCCTCGACGGGTCAGGGCTGTTTTGGCAGCAAAAAGGGGACCAACACAATTTTAGGTCGTCTTGTTTCCTATTTGGCTAAAGCGCTGGGCAGGGTGTGATGGGTCAGTAATGATTTACTCCAGCAGTATGTGCAACTTAACACTAATGTTCTTCTCTGCAGACCCTGATAATGCACTGCAGTCTGTGAGTGTCGCGCTTGGTGGCTGAGCTGTACCACACTGTAATGGACATGGTGATGACATTGACTCTACGATGGCAGTTTATTTTATTATTATATTATTATAGCTCCTGGAGCAGCTTGAACTTTCTCAACTGATGCAAGATTCAGTAACAAGTGTAAGTCACTTCAGATAAAAGCATCTTCTAAATGGCATGAATGTAAAATGTTGCCTTTCACTGATTGGTCTGTAACTTTTAGACCCAGCGATCCAATAAATCACCTCTTCAGCTGCACATGCACAAATATATAAATCCCATAGCAAGTCAATTACCCAAATCCATGATTTGAATAATCAGGTTACTGGCCAGAAATCCAGGTATCATAATCAGATTATTCATCAGATAAATATTATTAAGGCTGACAAGCATCTACAACCCCAAATCAGAAAAAAGTTGGGACAGCATAAAAAATGCAAATAATAAAAAAAACACAGAGTTTCTACTTTGACTTTTATTTCATTGCATTGTCTGGTCAGATTAATTGTATTTATTAATAAACATCCATTCCTGCATTTCAGGCCTGCAACACATTCCAAAAAAAGTTGGGACAGTAAAGCATTTACCACTTTGGAATGTTGCTATTAGGATGCTCGATTTACGCAGCACGTACAACCTGATCCGGATCAGGCAGGGGGACGAGTGGAAGACTGTGTTTATTACGCCCACTGGCCACTATGAGTATCTAGTGATGCCCTTTGGGTTAATGAATGCCCCCGCAGTTTTCCAACGTTTTATCAATGAGGTCTTACGGGAGACCCTTGATAAGTTTGTCTATGTATATCTAGACGATATCCTCATTTTTAGCCGGTCCATCGACGAACACATAGGGCATGTCCGACGAGTCCTCCAGCTTCTGCTCGATCACCATCTTTTTGTCAAGCTAGAGAAGTCCGTCTTTCACTCCCCTACGGTGTCCTTCCTAGGGTTCATTGTTTCTCAGGGCACCCTTCGCATGGACCCGGCTAAAATTAAATCAGTGGAGAGTTGGCCAACTCCAAGTTCTGTTCGCCAGGTGCAAAGGTTTTTGGGCTTTGCCAACTTTTTCAGGCGATTTATCCAGAACTTCAGCACCGTCGCTGCTCCTTTAACTGCCCTTACTGGTAAGGGTCCTTTCAAGTGGTCGGTGCAGGCCCAACAAGCCTTAGACAGGCTAAAATCTCTCTTAACGACTGCTCCTGTTTTGCAGTTGCCAGACCCAGAGGAACCCTTCGTAGTCGAGGTTGATGCCTCTGAGGTCGGGATTGGGGCAATTCTGTCCTAGAGAGTGGGGCCAGGAAAGAAGCTGCATCCGTGTGCCTTCTTTTCGCACCGCCTGACTCCGGCTGAGCGGAATTACCCGGTCGGAGACAGGGAACTACTAGCCATTAAGTTGGCTTTAGACGAGTGGTGACACTGGCTCGAGGGAGCCAAACATCCTTTTCTTGTTTGGACTGATCACAAGAACTTGTCGCTCATCCAGCAAGTGAAAAGGATGAATTCACGTCAGGCCCGGTAGGTTCCACTTTACACTGTCGTATAGACCGGGATTCAAGAACGGTAAACCGGATGCCCTGTCTAGACAGTGGGAACCGACTAGGCCGGAGACCGGGCCTGATCCCGTGATTCCCTTGACCCAGATAGCTGCCCCAGTCACCTGGGGTATCGCAAAGGTCATTCGGGACGCCCAAAGGGCTGAACCCGACCCCGGAGGGGGACCCCCTGATAGACCCTCTACAGTACGTCGTCAGGTCTTTGAGTGGGCCCATTCTTCCCCTTTTGCGGCGCACCCAGGCGTGACTAAGTCCCTGGTTTTGCTGCGCCGAAGATTTTGGTGGCCGGGGATGGAGAACCAGGTACGTGACTTTGTCCGTGCCTGCTCTGTGTGCGCTCTGAACAAGAGTCCCAGAGAACGCCCGAGAGGCCTTCTCCATCCGTTGCCGATACCTTCAAGACCGTGGTCCCATATTGCCCTGGACTTTGTGACAGGTTTGCCAAAGTCCAGGGGGTTCACGGCGGTATTGGTAATTGTCGACCGATTCACCAAATCTTGCCTGTTTGTCCCGCTGCCCAAGCTACCATCCGCCATGGGCACTGCGCAGATCATCCTGCAACATGGGGTGAGAGCGCATGGGGTCCCATCAGACATTGTGTCTGATCGGGGCCCGCAGTTTGTAAGCCAGTGCTGGCGGGCCTTTTGCCAACTTATTGGCGCTAAGGCCAGCTTATCCTCAGGGTATCACCCAGAGTCGAATGGGCAGTCGGAGAGGCTAATCCAGGACCTGAGCAAGATGCTCAGATGCCTGACGGCAGGGAATCCGGCCACGTGGTCGGATAAATTATTGTGGGCCGAATTCACTCACAATACCCTGCATCACTCGGCGATAGGAATGTCACCGTTTGAAGCTCAGTTCGGGTATCCTCCGCCGTTCTTTCCTGAGCAGGAGCAGCAGGTTGCGGTCCCGTCTGTACAGCTTCATGTCCGCCGCTGCCGCGCCGCCTGGCGCAAAGCAAGGCATGCACTTGTGGCCACCCAGCGCTCCATGAAGCACACTGCTGACCGCAGGCGGCAGCCGGCTCTCACCTTCCGGCCGGGCCAACGTGTCCTTGTGTCGACGAGGGATCTCCCCGTCAGAGGTGCCCCTCACAAGTTGGCACCCAAGTACATTGGTCCGTTTAAGGTGGTAAAGCAAATCAACCCGGTGACATATAGGTTGGAGCTTCCTCCCCGGATGAAAGTGCATCCAACCTTTCACGTCTCCCAACTCCGACCATTTTTGTGCGGGGGAGTTTCACCACCTCCCCAACCTCCCGCCCCTCGTATCATCCAGGGTGCCCCTGCCTTCACTGTCCGCCACCTGCTGGATAGCAGGAAGGTTCAGGGTAGCACCCAATACTTGGTGGATTGGGAAGGTTATGGCCCTAAGGAACGTTCATGGGTACCGGTTCGGCAGATCCTGGACCCTGAGCTGATCCGTGAGTTCCGACGGAACCGAGCTGCGGGTCTTGGGACCTCAGGAGCTGTCCCTAGAGGAGGGGGTTCTATTAGAATGCCTGCGGTAGCTGGTGAACGTCTCCCGGGTTCCCGGCGAAGCAGGCGTTACAGAGCTCAGGAAACAAAGGCTTTAAATAACAAGCCTTCCAATTAGGGCTGATTGCCTGCAGCTGTGAGCTGGCTTATTTAAGCCAGCTCTGCGCAGCAGCGGGCGTCGCACCTTTTGTTCTTTTGTCCTTAGTGGCAGCTCGTCCACACTCCTTTTCAGGGCCAGCAGGTTGTGTAAGCTGAAAGGCTGAGGTAAATAGCTTTTGCTTTCGTTAGGGAAAGTGTGGTGCGACGCCGTGCAGTCCTCGTACTGCCTTTGTTTTGCTCGTGATAGTTTTGCGCTAGCGGCATGGCTAACCGCTAGCTCAGTGTGCTGGTGGGTTGTCTCTGTATCAGCACCTTAACTGATATTGTGTCCAGATTTTGCAACCGCTGGGTGGCGACGCCGTTAAGCTCTGGGCTGGCGATCCTGCGTCCCCGGTTTGAATTCTGATCCTAACCTTGACCGTTCTCTTTAAACGGATTTTTCTCTTTTTCAGATCGGTGCGCTTCTCCTGCTGTGAATCCAGCTAAGTGTCCGCCGATTGCGCTCCGCCCTAACCAGCCGCTTCCCCAGGGTGGTCTACAGCGAGCTATTCACTCCTAGTAGCGGTTTTGCCGCAGCGCTTAATAGCGCTCCTTCTCTCTCTCAATGCGCGCTCAGATAGCGCGGTGGTAACGCCCCCGACGCACACCTGCGCGACCCAGGTTCGCGTCCTGCCTCATCATTTGTTTTCATTTTTAGTTTTTGTTGTCTGCAGCGCCAGCGGCATTCATCGGAGTTTCCGATTGTTTTTTGTTCTTGTTTTTTTCTTTTATTTTGTGTTTTTGCTTTAATTAAATAAACTCTTTTTATTTAATTTACCATCTGCGTTTGAGTCCTACCTTCTTCCACGTAACAATTGCTATTCCTTTTTACCACACTTAAAAGACGTTTTGGCACCGAGGATACCAAGTGATTTAGTGTTTCAAACACGTTCATTGTGAGTCTCGGTGGAGACTAACTTGGTCACGCTGGTGTGTTACTTTGTGCTTCTATGTGGCATCATGCCTGGTCAATCGGATTTCTGCCGGTGTTACGGAGAATTCAGTTCCCCGTTTCCCCTTTAACGTGCATGTGCAAAAATCATGACGTTTTATTTTTTTTATTTTTTTGCTGTTTCCCCTTTAACGCGCCTGTGCAAAAATCATTACTTTTTTTTTCTGTCGCTTCATTGAGCATCAGTTTATTTGGAATATGTGTAAGTTCATAGCCGTATGTTCTTTTCAAATTTCATGTTGTATGTTAGGTAGTTTGTGATTAAATATATACAATACAAGTATTGAGTGAACTACTGTCAGAGGTTTTATCGCTCCACCGCAAGTCAGAGGTTTTTACACTGCCGTCTTCAGCCTTGCTGTCAAACAACTAGAATTAACGTGTCAGATTTATTTGTATATATATCCTAATACAGGACATGCTCTCATTCAGACACTAGTTTGTTTCTTCTCGTTTTGTCACACAAGATAAAGTTTTGGTGCAGATACAAATAAATTATATTGCACAGGACAATAAGTAGTCTGTGTTATTATTTAAGGTTACTCATCTCAGCTGCACTACCATTTACTTTCATAAATAGTTTCATTCATGGTGATCTCTCTTGTTCATTTAAACTTCACAAACTTCATCCATGTGATTTTAAAATGAACAAACAGTATGTAGAACTACAGTGATGCTGGTGATGTATTTAACTGTTGTCATTATGTAGAACAAGTTTAACCTATAGATCAGTTCACAACACAGGGGGGAACAGATTTACCTGGAGGCCTGGGGAATATGGTTCCCCCCAATTTAGATCACTCGTTTTGCCTGAATGTTCGCGAAGTGTTCTGAGGTAAGTTTTGCTGTTGTTCTGGAGTTGTTTGTTAAAAATATTTAAATGACACTTATTAATCATGAGTTAAACATGATTATTGCCACTCTACTGACAATATTTCATCATGTCATGTAAACTTTTGGCTTAAATCAGACATACCATAGGTTAAACGCTGACAACTTTTCTGAGTGGGTAGCTAACTGTTAAATAGAAGTATAAACACTTTAAATGAGATTACAATTGTTTTTTTTTTCTTTTATATGTCAGTATGGATCCGACTCAATAGCAAACGTTATTAATCTACAAAAGTACTGGAAAATACCCAGAGTGTCTAACAAAAGCTGAAAAGTACGTCATTCGGCGACGTGCACATCAGTATGTTGTCCAGGGTAAGACTTGCAGTGTAACTTATTTAGTTTGTATATATCCGACAATATGTATCTGACGTATTAGAATGGAGCCCCTAAAGCCCCGTAAAGTGATATTTTCTTTTAAATAGGCAATATAAGGCAATAGTTATCTTTTGCGCACAAGATAATTTACTATATATTCATGTTTGTAAATATTTAAATAACACGGTCACAATATAATAAACTACAAACCTAAATATTAAATCATTTAATCTATACTGAGATAAAGTCTTTGATCAGGTTACAGTATAAAGAAAAATACTGTTAAACTGCATTTAAACTACAATTGTATTATGTTCATTTAAAGTGCCTGCTGATTTTAAATTTGTTAACTTTCCTATTATTTTGCAATATAAAAGACCAGCTAAGATACACCATAAGATGCACAATAATTTATATTAGCCAAGTTATCTCGAGAAATAATGTGTTCACAAGATGAAAAAGTCAACTTTTAGGACTCCAGGGGCTTCATATATTAGCATATAGCCTATCACAGTAAAACATTTATGTTAGGGTTGCAGGTATATGTCCAGTTTTCAGCATTAATTAAAAATATTTTGGTGCTAATATAAATTGTGAATTCCTGTCAAACCCAACATACCATACAAATTATTGTCAGCAGTAGTTATACCTTATTATAGATGGAGTACTGTTTTATGTTAGGTGGTCAGAGGTGCTGAAAAAGCTGACAGAATTTTTAAAGAATTTCATGCAGCGAGGCAGGTGGGCATAGTGGCAAAGAGAAGACAGCACATGCCATTTCTATCAGATATTATTGGCCTGGAATGACAATTGACATTGAAAACTGGGTGAGTTTACTGATACATTGTTACTTTAAATATTTATAACAGTGCAGGTTCCATAATCAGGTATTAAGAACAAATAAAACTTTTTTTTTCTACCCATTTGCAGATTAAACAGTGCTCTGCATGCCAGGCGAGTAGACCCATTAAACTCCAGGAACAAGTACACTCCAATAATAGTGTTTTTTCTATTATTATTATTAGTAGTAGTAGTAGTAGTAGTAGTAGTAGTATATTTTACAATTTTTTTCCAATGAATTAATTGACTGAATTGTTTGTGTAGATAAATGAACCATGGGAGTTAATAGGCATGGATTTGATTGGCAAGTTGTCAATGACCTCCACTGGAAATCAGTACATTTGCATCCTCATTGATTACTTCACAAAGTGGGTAAAGGCTTATCCACTTGCCTCCAAAACAGCAGAGGAAGTTTTAATGTACATTGTAAAAACATTTTATCGTTTTGGGGCACCAAAAAGGATACTCACAGACCAAGGCAGGGAGTTTGTTAATCAGGTTTGCATTTGCATTTACTTAACAGTTTACTTTCTTCATATAGTAGTTGCTGTCATTGTTCTTATCATTTTATTATTACAATAAATATATATTTTTTTCAGATCAACAAAGAAGCAGCCTTTGTTCACCATACCATCCACAAACTAATGGGTTAGTGGAAAGAATGAATGACACAATACAGCGGTAAGTTTAGTATACATGGATTTTGCACATATTTTATTGTAGATTGTAGTCCATCTGTTTCTCTGCATAATTGGTTTGACAGTTTGTCTGTCATCCAGCCCTTTCATCTAAGGCTAGTATGACATGTATGGGTAAGCATTATTTGGGTGGTGCCTTCTGCCATTACAAATAAATCTGGAGATCATTTTATCCCAAATGTTGAACCTTTCTTGTGGTATTTGAATTAGAAGAGATTGAAATAGATATAAAAGTCTAGGAACGACATTCATTTTAATTATTTCAATTCTAGAACTAAAATCTAGTGGTAAAGTGGACCAATTCTCCCAAGTCTCTTTTAATCTGTAAATGGATCTGGTTGTAGTTTGTTTCGAAAAGCTGGGAAAGATGCTTTGTTATAATCACAAAGCATGGCCGCCCAGATCTTAGGGTTCTTTAAATATAACATTAATTGACAAACTTTTTCTATTGTTTTGCTGCCACAGTTCAGAGGACAAAACATCTTTCAAACAATTGTGTTTGTAAAGTCTCACTTGCTACACAAAAGTAAAAGTTGTAAATATAACACAAACTGTAAAAGTATCACAGTGTAAGGACAAAAATTATATTAATCCTTCAAACAATTGTCAGACTTTTTTCTGAAATCTTGCAGCAAAAAATAAATACAAATTGGTGCAAGTAAAAGTTTTAAGTGTCATAGTGTGCAATCTTCTTTCTTTACATTAGTAGTTTTCTCTGCGAAGAGTGAACGTTTGAAGAAAAATGTAAAACATCAAGCTCAAGTAAAATCTTTTGAAACACTTCAAATGTGTATCTCAGCTGTGGGGGATAACTGAGATTCAGGGAATAGATAAATCCCATGAGTAGAAGGCATGCATTTGTAAGATTTTTTTTACATCCATCCAGCACATCAGTTCCATCAACAACAATGATCACATTGTTTGGGGTGGCACCTTCCTCTGCTGCAGCACTGCCAAGTACAATGATCTTCATTGCAAAAATTTCTTTGATAATGTTTTGATGACATCCTACAGAGTACACAAATAAGTGCAACATGGTCAAAACACTGAACAGTATTAAACAGTCTCTATAGACATTGCAATACAAATTACAACTACAGTACTATGAAGAGTCTAAGAAGCAATGTTAAAATGATGCTAAAATGCACCTGGTAGTCTTTAATGAGCTTCTCACATGACTCTCCAAGGAAATTGATTGAGGCAACGGATCACAGCATCTGACCTACCTTCCTGTTGCTATGAAAAACATAAGTAAACTAGAGGCATTTCTACCTTTTAAGCTACGTTTTGTCAAGAAAACAGTTTTAGAGCTAAAGTAGCATGTATGAATGAATTATAAAAGTTATATTCTACATCTTTGATGTCTGTTTGCTCTGAGAGAACAATCCATCTTTAATTAGAAATAACATTGTTAGTAATTATGAAGTCTATGTAGACTGCAGAATCTTATTATAACGAGGCCTGTAGTAGCTGGTGAACGTGCCCCGGGTTCCCAGCGAAACAGGCGTTACAGAGCTCAGAAAACAAGGCCTTAAGTGGTAGGTGGCTCATTAGGGCTGATCACCCGCAGCTGTGGGGCTGGCTATTTAAGCCAACTCCGTGCAGCAGCGGGTGTCGCACCTTTTGTTTGTTTTCGCTCTCTGGTGGCAGCTCGTCCACGCTCATTTTGTAGCCTTAGGTGGTATCCCCTGGTGGAATAAGGCCATCCGGGTGTGTTTCACCACCTCCCCAACCTCCCGCCCCTCGTATCATCCAGGGTGCCCCTGCCTTCACTGTCCGCCACCTGCTGGATAGCAGGAAGGTTCAGGGTAGCACCCAATACTTGGTGGATTGGGAAGGTTATGGCCCTAAGGAACGTTCATGGGTACCGGTTCGGCAGATCCTGGACCCTGAGCTGATCCGTGAGTTCCGACGGAACCGAGCTGCGGGTCTTGGGACCTCAGGAGCTGTCCCTAGAGGAGGGGGTTCTATTAGAATGCCTGCGGTAGCTGGTGAACGTCTCCCGGGTTCCCGGCGAAGCAGGCGTTACAGAGCTCAGGAAACAAAGGCTTTAAATAACAAGCCTTCCAATTAGGGCTGATTGCCTGCAGCTGTGAGCTGGCTTATTTAAGCCAGCTCTGCGCAGCAGCGGGCGTCGCACCTTTTGTTCTTTTGTCCTTAGTGGCAGCTCGTCCACACTCCTTTTCAGGGCCAGCAGGTTACCCCGGGTGGCGTTAGGCCAGTCGGGTGTGTAAGCTGAAAGGCTGAGGTAAATAGCTTTTGCTTTCGTTAGGGAAAGTGTGGTGCGACGCCGTGCAGTCCTCGTACTGCCTTTGTTTTGCTCGTGATAGTTTTGCGCTAGCGGCATGGCTAACCGCTAGCTCAGTGTGCTGGTGGGTTGTCTCTGTATCAGCACCTTAACTGATATTGTGTCCAGATTTTGCAACCGCTGGGTGGCGACGCCGTTAAGCTCTGGGCTGGCGATCCTGCGTCCCCGGTTTGAATTCTGATCCTAACCTTGACCGTTCTCTTTAAACGGATTTTTCTCTTTTTCAGATCGGTGCGCTTCTCCTGCTGTGAATCCAGCTAAGTGTCCGCCGATTGCGCTCCGCCCTAACCAGCCGCTTCCCCAGGGTGGTCTACAGCGAGCTATTCACTCCTAGTAGCGGTTTTGCCGCAGCGCTTAATAGCGCTCCTTCTCTCTCTCAATGCGCGCTCAGATAGCGCGGTGGTAACGCCCCCGACGCACACCTGCGCGACCCAGGTTCGCGTCCTGCCTCATCATTTGTTTTCATTTTTAGTTTTTGTTGTCTGCAGCGCCAGCGGCATTCATCGGAGTTTCCGATTGTTTTTTGTTCTTGTTTTTTTCTTTTATTTTGTGTTTTTGCTTTAATTAAATAAACTCTTTTTATTTAATTTACCATCTGCGTTTGAGTCCTACCTTCTTCCACGTAACAATTGCTATTCCTTTTTACCACACTTAAAAGACGTTTTGGCACCGAGCATACCAAGTGATTTAGTGTTTCAAACACGTTCATTGTGAGTCTCGGTGGAGACTAACTTGGTCACGCTGGTGTGTTACTTTGTGCTTCTATGTGGCATCATGCCTGGTCAATCGGATTTCTGCCGGTGTTACGGAGAATTCAGTTCCCCGTTTCCCCTTTAACGTGCATGTGCAAAAATCATGACGTTTTAGTTTTTTTTTTTTTTCGCTGTTTCCCCTTTAACGCGCCTGTGCAAAAATCATTACTTTTTTTTTCTGTCGCTTCATTGAGCATCAGTTTATTTGGAATATGTGTAAGTTCATAGCCGTATGTTCTTTTCAAATTTCATGTTGTATGTTAGGTAGTTTGTGATTAAATATATACAATACAAGTATTGAGTGAACTACTGTCAGAGGTTTTATCGCTCCACCGCAAGTCAGAGGTTTTTACACTGCCGTCTTCAGCCTTGCTGTCAAACAACTAGAATTAACGTGTCAGATTTATTTGTATATATATCCTAATACAGGACATGCTCTCATTCAGACACTAGTTTGTTTCTTCTCGTTTTGTCACACAAGATAAAGTTTTGGTGCAGATACAAATAAATTATATTGCACAGGACAATAAGTAGTCTGTGTTATTATTTAAGGTTACTCATCTCAGCTGCACTACCATTTACTTTCATAAATAGTTTCATTCATGGTGATCTCTCTTGTTCATTTAAACTTCACAAACTTCATCCATGTGATTTTAAAATGAACAAACAGTATGTAGAACTACAGTGATGCTGGTGATGTATTTAACTGTTGTCATTATGTAGAACAAGTTTAACCTATAGATCAGTTCACAACACAGGGGGGAACAGATTTACCTGGAGGCCTGGGGAATATGGTTCCCCCCAATTTAGATCACTCGTTTTGCCTGAATGTTCGCGAAGTGTTCTGAGGTAAGTTTTGCTGTTGTTCTGGAGTTGTTTGTTAAAAATATTTAAATGACACTTATTAATCATGAGTTAAACATGATTATTGCCACTCTACTGACAATATTTCATCATGTCATGTAAACTTTTGGCTTAAATCAGACATACCATAGGTTAAACGCTGACAACTTTTCTGAGTGGGTAGCTAACTGTTAAATAGAAGTATAAACACTTTAAATGAGATTACAATTGTTTTTTTTTTCTTTTATATGTCAGTATGGATCCGACTCAATAGCAAACGTTATTAATCTACAAAAGTACTGGAAAATACCCAGAGTGTCTAACAAAAGCTGAAAAGTACGTCATTCGGCGACGTGCACATCAGTATGTTGTCCAGGGTAAGACTTGCAGTGTAACTTATTTAGTTTGTATATATCCGACAATATGTATCTGACGTATTAGAATGGAGCCCCTAAAGCCCCGTAAAGTGATATTTTCTTTTAAATAGGCAATATAAGGCAATAGTTATCTTTTGCGCACAAGATAATTTACTATATATTCATGTTTGTAAATATTTAAATAACACGGTCACAATATAATAAACTACAAACCTAAATATTAAATCATTTAATCTATACTGAGATAAAGTCTTTGATCAGGTTACAGTATAAAGAAAAATACTGTTAAACTGCATTTAAACTACAATTGTATTATGTTCATTTAAAGTGCCTGCTGATTTTAAATTTGTTAACTTTCCTATTATTTTGCAATATAAAAGACCAGCTAAGATACACCATAAGATGCACAATAATTTATATTAGCCAAGTTATCTCGAGAAATAATGTGTTCACAAGATGAAAAAGTCACCTTTTAGGACTCCAGGGGCTTCATATATTAGCATATAGCCTATCACAGTAAAACATTTATGTTAGGGTTGCAGGTATATGTCCAGTTTTCAGCATTAATTAAAAATATTTTGGTGCTAATATAAATTGTGAATTCCTGTCAAACCCAACATACCATACAAATTATTGTCAGCAGTAGTTATACCTTATTATAGATGAAGTACTGTTTTATGTTAGGTGGTCAGAGGTGCTGAAAAAGCTGACATAATCTTTAAATAATTTCATGCCGGCGAGGCAAGTGGGCATAGTGGCAAAGAGAAGACAGCACATGCCATTTCTATCAGATATTATTGGCCTGGAATGACAATTGACATTGAAAACTGGGTGAGTTTACTGATACATTGTTACTTTAAATATTTATAACAGTGCAAGTTCCATTTATAACAGTGCAGGTTCCATAACAGGTATTAAGGATGAATAAAACTTTTTTTCTACCTTTTTGCAGATTAAACAGTGCTCTGCATGCCAGGCGAGTAGACCCGTCAAACTCCAGGAACAGTACACTCCAATAATAGTGTGTTTTTTCTATTATTATTATTATTATTAGTAGTAGTAGTAGTTGTAGTATATTTTACAAATGTGTTCCAATGAATTAATTGCCTGAATTGTTTGTGTAGGTAAATTAACCATGGGAGTTAATAGGCATGGATCTGATTGGCAAGTTGTTAATGACCTCCACTGGAAATCAGTACATTTGCGTCCTCATTGATTACGCCACAAAGTGGGTAAAGGCTTATCCACTTGCCTCCAAAACAGCAGAGGAAGTTTACAATGTACATTGTAAAAACATTTTATCGTTTTGGGGCACCAAAAAGGATACTCACAGACCAAGGCAGGGAGTTTGTTAATCAGGTTTGCATTTGCATTTACTTAACAGTTTACTTTCTTCATATAGTTGTTGCTGTCATTGTTCTTATCATTTTATTATGACAATAAATATATATTTTTTTCAGATCAACAAAGAAGCAGCCTTTGTTCACCATACCATCCACAAACTAATGGGTTAGTGGAAAGAATGAATGGCACAATACAGCGGTAAGTTTAGTATACATGGATTTTGCACATATTTTATTGCAGATTGTAATCCATCTGTTTCTCTGCATAATTGGTTTGACAGTTTGTCTGTCATCCAGCCCTTTCATCTAAGGCTAGTATGACATGTATGGGTAAGCATTATTTGGGTGGTGCCTTCTGCCATTACAAATAAATCTGGAGATCATTTTATCCCAAATGTTGAACCTTTCTTGTGGTATTTGAATTAGAAGAGATTGAAATAGATATAAAAGTCTAGGAACGACATTCATTATTTCAATTATTTCAATTCTAGAACTAAAATCTAGTGGTAAAGTGGACCAATTCTCCCAAGTCTCTTTTAATCTGTAAATGGATCTGGTTGTAGTTTGTTTTGAAAAGCTGGGAAAGATGCTTTGTTATAATCACAAAGCATGGCCGCCCAGATCTTAGGGTTCTTTAAATATAACATTAATTGACAAACTTTTTCTATTGTTTTGCTGCCACAGCTCAGAGGACAAAACATCTTTCAAACAATTGTGTTTGTAAAGTCTCACTTGCTACACAAAAGTAAAAGTTGTAAATGTAAAACAAACTGTAAAAGTATCACAGTGTAAGGACAAAAATTATATCAATCCTTCAAACAGTTATCAGACTTTTTTTCTGAAGTCTTGCAGCAAAAAATAAATACAAATTGGTGCAAGTAAATGTTTTGTGTCATAGTGTGCAATCTTCTTTCTTTACATTAGTAGTTTTCTCTGCGAAGAGTGAACTTTTGAAGAAAAATGTAACTGTAGTGCTTGTAACTTCCATTGTGTTCATTTGTATTCCTGGGTAAGGTAGGCTTCTGGTTGAAGTATATTATTTGCTGTAACTTGTTTTAGAATCTATCTTTGTAACTTTGACTATTAACTTGCTTAACTGTGCTAGAATTTAACTATTTGTAAGAAACTAAATCTAGTCTGTTGCTGCATTAATCTGTGTTTTGCTGATTGGTTAAGTGGTTTCAGGTGTCTATTGTTAGAGGCCTAGCTGTGAATTGCGGGGCAGGGCTAAGCTTAGTATAAAATTAAATCTCATTACTAGATTTTAATGTCTGTCTGGATTGTGTAATCTGCCTAACTTTTACTACTAATCTAAACTAACTTTGGGTAAGTACTATCAGTCTCTGACATTGTTTCATTTACCAAACTTATCTCAGCATGTGCTACTCAATCATTCCTGTGCTCATATCTCACAGACCCTGCAGACATCACAAGTCACATTACAGGAACAGCAATGCCAGCAACCTCATCTACCCCCAACTGTTGCAACAGTCTCAAACGGTGGTAGGTGGGGTCTGGAACTGTCAATCAGCCGGCCAAAAAGCTGACTTCATCTCAGCTTTTGCACTTTCTCACAGCCTTGACTTCCTGGCACTGACTGAGACGTGGATCACCACCGAGAACTCGGCTACACCAGCAGCCGTTTCCTCTGCCTACACCTTCTCTCATACACCAAGAGGATCTGGTCGGGGTGGTGGTACAGGTTTGCTCTTGACCAAGAAATGGCACTTCACTCCTGTGAATTTTTCTCACCTTAACATTTCATCCTTTGAATTTCATGCTATTACTGTTACTTTTCCAATTACTCTTCATATCATTGTATCTACAGACCACCTGGCTCATTGGGAGACTTTATAGAAGAGCTGGATGTTCTTCTGAGTTTCTTCCCTTCAGATGGAACTCCTCTGACTCTTCTTGGTGACTTTAATCTCCCTACACTTCAGTCCTCCTGTCTTCTTCCTCTTCTTTCATCTTTCGACCTCCTCTTTAACCACAGCCCTCCGACACACAAAGGAGGCAATCTTCTGGACCTGGTCTTCAGCCTTCCAGCTTCTGTTCTGGACCTCACCGTCACCCCACTTCACTTCTCCGACCATCACTTTGTATCCTTCTCTCTCTATCTCCCAACTCTCTCTACCTCCAACCACACTAACACCCTTAAAACACGCCCCAATCTTCACTCTTTATCTTTCTCCCTGCTGATCTCCAACATCCTAACTTCACTACCTAACCCTGACATGCTTGCTACCCTTCCACTCAACTCCGAAACTAATACTCTACTCTCTTCTCTTTCAACATCTTTCGATCTGCTCTGTCCTCTTACCCTCAAACGAGGAAAACCTTCTCACCCTGCTCCTTGGCTTTCAGATGCATTGCGCAGCAACAGAAGAGAATTAAGGGCAGCTGAAAGAAAGTGGAGGAAATCTAAGCTCGGTGTTGATCTCCACTCCTACAACGATCTGCTGTCCAGGTTCTCATCCGACGTGACTGCTGCAAAAACATCTTTTTACAAAGCCATGCTTGAACAATCTGCTGCTGACCCCTGTAAGCATCATGCTATCTTTTCCTCTCTTCTGAACCCTCCTCCTCCTCCCCCATCTGCCTCTCTCACTGCTACTGACTTTGCAACATTCTTTCAGGACAAGATTGACAAAATCAATCAATCCTTCTCTCCGACTGACCCACTTTCAACTGACCCTCAACCCACCAACACACTCACCAGCATCACCCCACTCACCATGGATGAGGTTACATAGCTCCTCTCATCCAGCAATCCCACTACATGCACACTCGACCCTATACCATCCACCATCCTCAAAGACATCTCACAGGACCTAATCCCCTTCATCACACCCATCATCAACAACTCCCTGACATCAGGTTTCGTCCATACTGCTTTTAAGAAGGCTCAGGTCATTCCCCTTCTTAAGAAACCTACACTAGACACTACAGACATTAACAACTACAGACCTGTCTTACTCCTCTCTTTTGTATCAAAAATTCTTGAACGTGCTGTCTATAACCAGCTATCTGCCTTTCTTACTCAGAATGACCTCCACGATCCATACCAGTCTGGTTTCAAGGCAGCGCATTCCACTGAAACAGCTCTTGTAGCTGTTACTGAGAAGCTTCATGCAGCCAAAGCAGCCAAACTGCCATCTGTCCTTATTCTTCTTGACCTCTCTGCAGCCTTCGACACAGTGAATCACAGCATTCTCTTGTCCACTCTCTCCAACCTTGGAGTAACAGGTTCAGCATGGCAATGGATGGCCTCCTACCTTGAAGGGCACTCCTACCAAGTGTCATGGAGGGGATCCATATCTCCCCCATGCACTCTCTCAACCGGTGTTCCTCAGGGCTCTGTACTTGGCCCACTTCTTTTCTCTATCTACACCCGCTCTCTGGTAAGAAAAGCCTTGGGAGGCTATGACCTCACCCACTCATATGCAGATGATACTCAGCTCATTCTGTCATTTCCTCCTTCAAACACACAAGTCACAGCTCGCATTTCAGCATGTCTGCAAGATATCTCACAATGGATGTCAGCTCATCATCTAAAACTCAAGCCCAGCAAGACAGAGCTCTTGCTTACTCCTGGAGATCAATCTCCAACCCAGGACCTAGTCATCTCTTTTGATGACACCCAGATCAGACCATCTGATAAGGTAAGAAGCCTTGGTGTCGTCCTGGATAACCAGCTTACCTTCTCTCCTCACGTAGCCAACATGACAAGATCTACTAAACACTTGCAGCTCATTAAAAATGCAGCTGCTCACCTGGTTTTTACCCAACCTAAATACTGCCACATCACCCCACTGCTGCGTTCTCTTCACTGGCTTCCTGTAGCTGTACGCATTCACTTTAAAACACTGATGCTCGCCTACAAAGCCAAAAATGGACCAGCCCCAAGCTACCTTCGTGGTCTAATCAAACCCCGCTCTGTACCACGCAACCCCCGAGCCACTAGTCTTGCTCGACTTGATCCTCCACCCAGGACTAGAGGAAGACAAGCATCAAGGCTCTTCTCTGTACTGGCACCCAAATGGTGGAACAAACTTCCTCTGTCTGTCTGAACATCAGAGTCTCTTGCAATCTTTAAAAAAACTATTAAAAACCTTCATCACCTTTTTACTAAGCACTTAAGCTGATTTGTACTTACTTACTAACACACTTTTCCATAAAAAAAAAAAAAAACACACTTTGGTTCTAACAGGTTTGAGCAGATTTGTGTTCTTGGACTGATGCCTACTTAAACTAGAGTAATAAAATGTTTACTATGGAAGCACTACTGTAAGTCGCTCTGGATAAGAGCGTCTGCCAAATGCCAAAAATGTAAATGTCAATGTACTGTAGTGTGTATCATGTGTCTAAGAGATAATCAAATGTACATGCTCTTGTATTGTACTGGCTGGGCATAAAGAAGAGGGGCAGCTTACCACCAGGTTGATTCTGTTCATATACCCAATGTATTATTTACATATAAGATGCATATAAGTGATGCATTTATGTTTTCATTTTATTTTGGAAAAAAAATCCTGTAGAAACTTCTAACAGTTGTTACTCCCAATTCCCAACCCCGACCACTAAGTGGCGGTAATCGTTTTAGAAGGGAAATTTACAATCTAAAAGAGGAACCATGTGGTAGTGGAGATGGTTTGAAAAAAGCACCACATTGTATTGTGCTGTGCTAATGAACCTTATTGAGGAACTTGCTTGTTCTTAAGCTCAATGTTTTTTTTTCTCATTCTTGTCTGGAAGATTCTCAGTTTGTCTCAATTCAATTGTGTAAATGTATGTGGCTTGTATCAACAACTTGCTGGTTGGATGGACTGTGGGGAACAAGCCCAGCTTCATAAACTGACTGGAAAAGCTTTCATCTTGTATTGGACCTAATCAAGGACTTCTATAGACTCTTGCTGGAATTAAGTATACCTTCAAAGTCCCGGTGAGATCTATCTAATCACTAGTTTCTCTCATGGACTGAAAGACTCAATGAACTCTTCAAAGACTTATATACAATGAATGAGCTTTATATTGTGTATTTGGGATTGTGATTTTGTGTTTTTCATATGTTATGTTTAGTCAACTGAGGTAAAGCACTCTTGGTGGATGATACCCTGCTGTCAAAATATGAGAACGAGTTTACAAAAAGAAAATATCGTTACAAACTTATGGCATGCAAAAGTTTCACAAAACTTCACAATTTGTTTCTACAAATACTCTAGGAATACTTATGCCACAACTTGGAATACTATACCTGTAGTTATCACTCTATTAACTATCTGAATTGCTTAACAACTTCCCAGAAACATAACAAAGACAAACATTGAACAGAATTTTGGCTGTTAAAGATTGAATAAGGTTTTGGACATTTCTAACTTTACCTAGTTTCACTAACAGTTACAACTGGCCATGTTTTTGTCAAGGTAATTACTTCCAGTGAACAGTGAAGGTTCGAAACTTAGAGTTCGAAGTAGTCACAGTCTCTGCCTTGGGCTCAGGATCGGTCAGAGAGGTGACTGGCATACTAATCAGGCTGGAGTCCAGGGCAGCATCGGAGGACAAAACTGGTGCTTCCAGTTCATTCTTCAGGGTGAAGTTTAGAAAGGTCCAAGCCTCATTGCAGAGGCCCTGGCTCAGGTCAGGGGCCTCATAGGATTAAGAGCTTGGTGCCATGTACTGCTGGTCTTCATACTTGCTGGAGTTATCTGGGTCGAACGAGGGCTGGTCGATAGGGTTGTAATAGGAGACATCAGGCTTCACATTGTCCACACAGTATTGTCCACTTGTAGGAATAAGGTCCAGAGACATAGTGGAGCAATTCACTGAAGTAACCTGGGATATGGTTGCAGACGAGGTAGCAAACAAAGATGATTTCAACCCCATGGTGTCAATATCAGCTCCCATGGGCGACTGGACTGAAACTGAAACAGAGTTTCCAGCGTTCTTTTCCAAGGCCTGTTGGTACTGGAGAACCTTTTTAGCTGCGACCATCTTCTGCCTCTTTTCTGTCAGCTTACATTCATGGCCACTGGCAATACCGGTTATGCCATTTTACAGGTATTTCAATGCCATGGTTTAGGCATCTGGAGCACCTTGGTATTTGCTTAGGTTTTTTTCCAGCAGGCATGTTGGACATCTCAGGTTTCATCTCGTGTTTATAAGACAGGGGCAGATCTCTGACTTTTTGTAAAACCTTTGCTCAACCTTAATCCTAAATATAATGAGGATTTACATATTCTCTCCAATCACGTTTGAACTCTTTACCTACACCCCTCCTCCTCACACACAAAGTATCAAAGTATGTCTAGACATGGGTGACTGTGGCACAAGCTTAAAAGTTAGAAGAAAAATATTATTTATCAAAAAATCTTTAAAAATTATATTGCTTCTAGTTTTCCAATACAGCTGAAATTCAGCTATTTTTATATATTATATATTATATATTTGAACTTATACAACAGTTAGTTCCGACCTTACAATCTGATTGGTTGAGAAGTGTTCTAGTCCTTTTCACACCACAACTGTATTACTCCGCTGACACGTTGCCAGTAACGACAAGCTTCATGCACACAAACGCGCACCAGGCGACACAGACTTTTTTCCCCGATCGCGTTTTAAATCCGTTATCTGATATACAATCTAGTGGACTGTGTAGGGAACATAAATCAATTGTCTAATATATTGTCTACTGCACTAAGTAGTGAACATGAATGCGTTATCTTATATACAATCTAGTGCACTGTGTAGGGAACATAATTAATTATGTAATACACTATCTAGTGCACTATGTAGGGAACATAAATCCGTGATCTGATACACAATCTAGTGCACTATGTAGGGAACATAAATGTGTTTGTAACGCGAACAGTTAATAGCCCAGTTAGCAGCTCTTAAAAGTTTTGTTATCACCCATATCCTTTGGTGTGTGCAAGAGGTTTTTTTATTTCTTTTTTTTCCCTTCGGAGGTTCTTGCCTTCTTCTTCTTGTTCTTCTTACCTCCCTAAAATGAGTTTTTGCAACTTTGTCTGCTTTGTAGTGTTAAACTTTATATTCGTTGTGGAACTACTTTTTGGCGGAAGGTATTGTCAATATTAAAGCATATTTAATATGAAATTTAGGGCTTCTTTGATTTATTTTCTTTCTTTATTTTGTAAAAACTGTTGTATAAAAGCAATAGAACACTTGAGGTCGTGTCATGCTCGTGTTATGCTACGACACTCGCCTTCGGCTCGTGCCTGCGACCAAATCACAGCCGTGATGTTATTGGCGATAACACACTCCCTCTCGTGTTCTATTGCTTAAATAGGCTACAGTCATAAAACAATAAAGTACAATAAACAATGAAGTTTAATCAAAGTCAGAAATGTTCAGCTTTTCTTTTTGTCAAATTATTAAATACCAAGAACTTGTTGTTTTATGATAGTAGCCCATGTTTAAATATACAAGCTTAGTGAAAATGGTACACATTTGGAGCAGTATCGTTCTCACCGAACCGATTCTTTTGAACTGCTTTTAAAACTACTGGACTATTTCGGATGAATCGGGTGTTGCATCAGTTGAACAGCACAGTTCGAAAGAACCGGTTCAGTAAAATGAATCGAACTTCCTCTAGCCCCCACCCCGCTCAGCAGCAGCACAGAGATCTCACACAGCCATCCACACAGGTGAGTGCAGTTTCTCTCTAATGCTAATTAGCTAACCTAGCTAGCTAGTTTACTGCTCAGTTGGTGTAGATATTTTGTCTAACCATTTTCACATTGGTAAATACTACAGCAGTGTTAGTTAAAGTGATATTGAGTAATGATGGTGACTTTTAAAACATGTTTTTATTAGTTTAACCCTTTCATGCATGAATTATTTAGATTTTTAAAAATGTTCTTTTTTTTACATAAAAATTGCATGATTTGCTTTAAATGTTACTTTTATTAAAAAAGAAAACAGTTAAATGATTGCCCATGAGTAAGAAAAAAGGCTAAAATAGTATGACAGAAATACTTCAAAAAATTTAATATTTAAAAAAATTTATAAATAATACATTTAGTTAAATATAAATAAATAATATATAAATGATTATATAACATTATATATATAATGTAATAAATAAATGTAAAAAAATAATAAACACATTTATAATACTATTTGTAAACATACAAATTTTACATAGTGTAGGCCTGTTGCATAACAAAAAGGTTTAAAAAAAAATATATATATATTTTTTAGTTTAATAAAAAAGGTCTGCAGTTAGGCTCTCAATTGATCTTAAATTTTATTAAATTTTAAAAAAGAGCCTTAAATTAACTGTCCACTAGTGTCTGGGTTATTAGCTTCCACACTCCTGATGCAGACAAGCTCTGTTTCCCCTCCCCCACCTCACTCTCACTCTGTTTCTCCCCACTTCACCCTCACTCTGTTTTCCCTCACTTCACTCTAACTCTGTTTCCCATCCCCCATTTCACTCTCACTCTGTTTTCCATCTCCCACTTCACCCTCACTCTGTTTTCCCTCACTTCACTCTAACTCTGTTTCCCATCCCCCACTTCACTCTCAGTCTGTTTTCCCCCATTTCACTCTCACTCTGTTTCCCATCCCCCACTTCACTCTCACTCTGTTTTCCATCTCCCACTTCACTCTCAGTCTGTTTTCCCCCATTTCACTCTCACTCTGTTTCCCATCCCCCACTTCACTCTCACTCTGTTTTCCATCTCCCACTTCACTCTCACTCTGTTTTCCCTCACTTCACTCTCACTCTGTTTCCCATCCCCCATTTCACTCTCACTCTGTTTCCCATCCCCCACTTCACTCTCACTCTGTTTTCCATCTCCCACTTCACCCTCACTCTGTTTTCCCTCACTTCACTCTAACTCTGTTTCCCATCCCCCACTTCACTCTCAGTCTGTTTTCCCCCATTTCGCTCTCACTCTGTTTCCCATCCCCCACTTCACTCTCACTCTGTTTTCCATCTCCCACTTCACTCTCAGTCTGTTTTCCCCCATTTCACTCTCACTCTGTTTCCCATCCCCCACTTCACTCTCACTCTGTTTTCCATCTCCCACTTCACTCTCACTCTGTTTTCCCTCACTTCACTCTCACTCTGTTTCCCATCCCCCACTTCACTCTGTTACGACGAATCTTTTTCTCGAGAGGCCCTGAAGAAGCAGTCGGTGAATCCAGAAAGTACTCTTCAAAAACACTTTATTAAGTGTAGGAAATGATCTGTGAATATATGTCAGAGCTAAGCCGATCAGCGCTCCTTTTTCCTGCAATCTAGAAAAACAACAGCCAAAGAAAGAGAGCCTGCATCTGAGCGCGTGGTTGTTTTAAACTCAACTAAGCCCTCCTCCTTCACTGCTGGTGGAGCCAATGAAATGTGCTAAAAAGCCCCGGCTCCGCCTCCCCCCCCCCCCTCGGCAGGAGTCTGGAGGGACCCTACCAAGAGATCATGGTAGGCGCCATTTTGAACAAAGGGAGCATGGTATGTGCCATTTTGGACAAAGAGCCACGTGGGGAAATGCCGTAACACTTCTCACATTGAATTTACGTTTAATAATGATGTTATGTTCCAAAAATCCTAACCAACCCCCCTTGAAAGCATCTTGATGCTTTCACATTAACTTTTAACTTTAAGTTAGGTGTTTCTAGATTCCAGGAGAAAAGGATAGCCGTCAGCAACCCCCAATTTAACCCCTTCTGACTACATGGCCACTGGGCTGAATTTTTACAATAAAAGGTATCTAAAAATAAAAAGGCTACCAGTTAGACTAAAGGAACCGTACCTATCGCAACAGCTCCTAACCCTAAAACAAACAAACAAACAAAAATAATAAAACAGGAAACCAAAATAAAGTAATTTAAAAAATAGGAAATCAAAAAAGAAGAAAAAATAATAAAATAAAAACAATGGGTGCATAGCTTCCACAGGAAGTCCGTTCAGGTTGTCCTCCACCGGACGGAGCTGCAGATATTCAGAAGGGGCCCATAGCTCCTGTTTCTCTGCATGGCTCTTACTGTCTCATGGATTCTCCCCTGTCGGTCTTACCTGTTTCTGCAGCAGCACAAACATTTAAACAATGAAACACAGAGAATGTCCTTCATAAAAATAGCTGGGTGTCAAACATATATACATCGTAAACAATCCTGAACTAACCCCTTGCGTTTTGTAGCTAAACTATGTGTGTTGCACTTAACTAGTGTTTTCAAAGATGATCTAAGTGTCTGCGAACTATATGTTTATGTTTTTTCCTCCTAGTCTAACTAAATCCTTCCTCCTCTTCTTGTTTTGTTCTGTTGGCTCCACTGGACTCTTCTTCCACATAGTCGGCTTCGCTGGGCTTTTCTGTTGTGGTTTGTTCCCTGTAGGTTGGTCCAGTTGGTGGCACTTCTGTCCCTTGGAGTGGGTCTTCCAGTTCCCACGGAGTCTGCCTCTGCCAGTCCTTCCAAGTCTCCTTCCTTCATCACGGTGTATGATCAGTAGTGCTGGTCCTCTCTCCTCATCTTGTCTGGTCGGTTTTATCTTTAATTAAGCAGAGTTAGTAGCACTTATGCCGCTTGAAGTGGGTCTTCCGGCCCACCTTCAAGGGTATCCTCCACCTCATCATCTATATGATATTTAGACAAATCGGCCAGCACCATCTGGATAACTGGTGGATCCTGGCCCCCTCTGCTTCCTCTACTCACTACTTCTACTACAAATGTTTCTATTAATACCCTGATACACGGGACACCACAACAACATGCCACTAAAATTGCCAATCCCACGCAAACTGACATCACCAAACTCGTAATAACTCCCTCGAAGGATCCGCCAGGTTTGACCTCTCAGGTGTCTCTTCGATGGCTGTGGTGATTGGTCAGGACGTCCGCGGCATCCTCCACTCCGTGTTGCTTGTAAATTCTAAAAGGCATAATCAGAAAGACCAACGCACACTCCCCAGACCAATTCCCATGCAACCTTCGCCGGATTCTCATATCTCCACACAACCATACTAAATCCGCCCTACTGAATTTTTGTGCATTCAGCTGGCTGCCTGTATAATTCCCATCACTATCCAGGATAATGGTTTCCTTACACCATCCTTCTGAAAAATGTCCCCTGTTTATCGGTCCTGGTTTGTTGCTCCTGAAACAGGTGTAATTGCCTTTATATGCTTTGATGTTAGTTGGAGTTGGTTCCTGAGTTAATTGGTGGGACATGGATAAGTTCTCACACCCTACTGGCTCAATCTCATTGAACAATGAGAGTGGGCATGTCCAATTTCCTGAAATTACTGGATGTGTGGCCAAATTAGGTTTTGCAGCTGCGCATCCAAAGCAGTTATCTATCTTCACTGAAGATACTGAGTACTTGACCCATTCCAACCAGGTGTTTGTGTCATCATAACCTGCTTCTATAGCCAATTGGTCCCTCCATGTCATCTCTGATTTGACTATTACCATCACCTTTTCCTTATCTTCAGACGATCTCCTTGTCCCCGTCTTGGTCATTTCTTTATTTTCTAAACATAACACTGCCATCAATCCCCACAGTATAACAATATTGTCTGGACTTGTTCCAACCTGCTGCAGTCGTATTGTCGAACTGCCAAACTACTTTGTCCCTTAAGACAACTCAATTCCACTTTACACAATTCCTTCCATTCTAACTTACTTTTTACTTCCATTCTAACTTACTTTTTACTTCCATTCTAACTCACTTTTTACTATCCATTCTAACTTACTTTTACTATCCATTCTAACTTACTTTTTACTTCTTTCAGTTGTCTTTTACTGAAACCATCTTTTTTTCTTAAAACCCACTCTTCTCTACCTACATTGCAAAATGTAAAACAGCATTTTTGCCATAGTTTTCAGAATAAATATAACACTAATGTATGTACATATAATTTCAATTTTAACATGCACTTGTTTTTTAGCAAACTTTCCCTTACCTTTACCCATTGTACTGCTTAAGTTCACCTGGACAGATTATTAAAAATTGTTTGTGTAACACTTAGAACAAAGACACACAAGTACAACACAAACAATACCTTACACCCCCTTCTTATTTCAACAAACACATACGTTATCTCATACAACACATAGACACATACTAAACATAGATCCAATATATTCTTCAATCCAGTCACCAATCCCCAATTTTTATATATCTATGTACAGTTGTATATTCTTCAATCCTGTCACCAATCCCCAATTTTTATATATCTATGTACAGTTGGTTCTTGTATTGTTTATTAGTTGGATGCAACTTGTCCTCTCCTTCTGAGAGGCTAGTGCACTATTCACAATATTACAAACACATCTGTCCACACCAGGTTTCTTACGCTAAAACCTCGGTTAAAACCTCGAAATGCCCAATTTTCTTCCTGGAATAAACCACCTGTTTATTTTGAATAAACCTCTTGTTTATTCTCCCGATTTACAACTCTCTATGTAAATTCAACTTACACCTCACTGTGTAAGTTCTTAAGTTCCCAGCCAACAATAAAGAATACTAAAACATTAGCACAAACATCAAATATTAACAATTACCAATCTCCAAAAATATTACCAATTAAATTGAATCTTACCGGAGTCCGTGCAAGCAATTATATTTAATCTCCTGAGACCCGAGCTTTGATTTTTTCAATGCATTTTTCCTATTCCTTTTGTTTTTTAACCTTATTAGTTGGGCGGCACGGTGGCTCAGTGGGTAGCACCGTCGCACACTGTCACAGCAAGAAGGTCCCGGGCCCGATCCCCAGATGGGGCAGCCAGTCCCCCCCCCCCCCCGCATGTTGTCGTGCGGGTTTCCCCTGGGTGCTCCGGTTTCCTTCCACAGTCCAAAGACATGCAAGCGAGGCGAACCGGAGACACTGAACCGTCCATGTCTGTGCCTGATATAACCTGAATCTTGTGCAATGAGCAACCACCGTTTCTGTCATAAATGTAACCAAAGTGCAAAACATAATGTCAAAATCTTAATAAAGAAACAAACAAACTTTATTAGTGTTCTAGTACTTTTGCTACCACTAGATGTCAGACAAAAGTGTCCACTAATGGGGACAATCGGTCGAAGTTTAGCAGGTCAAGGAATAAGGCATAACAAAACCAAAATGTAATGTCCTCATATGTGACCGCAGGGTCGCAAAAGGTTAATCTCACCTGAGTCCATGCAAGCAGCAGCGCTGAGAGATACTACAGATTGCTACAACTCCCTTTTCTCTAAACAGGAGGTAAGGCTGAAGATTACTTTCACCAGGCGTCCCTGAATCTGCCTGCATATCCGTAGGTCTGCCAGTCCAGCTGTCCCAGCACAATGTATCACAGGATTTAATACACAAAGCAGCATATTACTTAACTAAGTAATATTAAACATAAACTCTTATTCCTGCCATATTTAAACATAAAATCTCATTCCTGCCATTATACTCCTCCCTTTCTGAAAAAGAACAGCATTTACAATGCCCTCTTTTTCAGAGACACCCAGATAAAAAGGTTTAGTGTAGTCAGGGGACTGCAGATGCTCTGCGAGTGCCTGTTTTACTTCTACAAAACTGGCTTCCAGGTTGGTATTTCACTCAATTAGAGCAGTGAGGTTACGTTGACCCAATCTGGTCACTTCAGACCTCAGTGATGAGGTTAGGCCAGTGTAATTTGGGATGTAATTTCTACTATAGCCTGTCAGACCTAAAAAAGATAGCATCTGGCTGACTGTTTTAGGTTTAGGGAAGGCTCGGATCGTTTGTACAGCTTTCAAAGTCAATGTGTGTTCCTTTGGAGAAATGCAACGACCTAAGAAGGTGACAACGGGTCGGCAAACCTGTAATTTGGATTTGTTGACTTTATATCCTGTTTGTGCTAGCCTACAAAGGACCGTCTGGGTGTCTGTCCAATACTTGTGGTAATCTAGTGTAGGTGTATTGTTGTCCACGATATGAGAAAGCAAAAATATTTGCCAAATGCGATGGTATTGGTATGCAGAAGAAAGCATTGGCTAAGTCAATAACTGTGAAGAACTTGTGTTCAGGGGTCAAGTTCTGTAGTGATCTGAAGGGGTCTGGGACCGATATGTTTTCAGTGACCGTCACCTGATTGATCAGTCTCAAGTCATGTACCATCCTGTATTCGTCCTTGTCCGGCTTTTTGACTGGAAGTATGGGTGTGTTCCAATTTGATTGGGTCGGGACTAAGACCCCAGTATCCAATAGGCCTTGTATAGTGGGGGCAATGCCAGTCTCTGCCTCAGCAGAGAGTGGGTATTGCCTTTTATACACGACCTCCGCCTCAGGTTTCAGAGAAATAGGGGCGACATGATGTTCTACATGCCCTACGTCTATCTTGGAGGTGGTCCATAAAGAAGTAGGGACAGTCTTTAGCATCTGATCAGCCAGGTGGTGATCTGTGTGTTCTCGTCCATGGTGATGTGGGAGGGAAACCTGTTCATAAAGTACATTGTCCACACTCTTACAGTCAATTTTCCAATACTTACTGTCCTGAGTTCGTGACAGATATGGAACGTTCGTCGGTGCATATGTCAGGGTCTGTGCAAGACATACCATAGGACCAAGGGATCTAGCTTCAGAACCTTTAGCCAACAGCAAGGAGACATGTGGTGCCTGAGAGATGTCCGGATCCATTCTGAAGTATTCTTTCTGCTCCTGGTTTAGCTGCACCGCTGCTGCTACTCTCTCTGGTCCTAAGAAAATGACTACACTACACAATTGGTTATTTAATCCTTCCATGTTTTGTTTCCATAAGTCATCATAGAGGTCATCAGGGTCTCTGGTGTAGTGCAAGGTACAATGGTATGTGTCTTGGGGCGGAACCAAGCAGGCTTGTGCCATCAACCAAGGTTTCCACATGTTAAATACATACATTAAATTGGATGTGTTACCTTGTTTGTCGGGTGCGGTCAATCTAGCCCAATAGATGTCGCAGGACTGAGGTTTTGGCTCAGAAACAGGCTGCATTACACAAATTCTGGCCTCTGGAGGAGGCTCCTGGCCTGGTAAAACTAACTTTGTACCTTGTGGGGTACAATAGACAGTGGCCGACAACTTGCACAATACATCTCTACCCAACAGACAAATAGGACAATTTGGGGAATATAAAAAATAATGGGTTAGTCGTAGTTTTCCAATTTCCAGAACCATTGGGGTGGTGAAATATTGGGTCTGCGCTGTTCCCGAGTATCCAACGGTGGTGATTGTGTTTGACGTAAGCGGAGGAATCCAATTGGGCTTACCAGTGATGACCGAAGCTGTAGCTCCAGTGTCAATCAAAAAGTCAAACTGCTCACCACCTAAACCACAGGTGACGATTGGTTCTGAGAAAATGTCACGACTCAGAGATAGGGAGTCGCAGATAATGTTAGTCACTCGTGACGTCACTTTAGCTCCGCCTTGAGGGTCGTCCAGGGCCTCCTGGTGGGACTCCTCCAATTCACTACTTACTGCAAATAGGGACCACATACAGTATTTCTAAAGTTTATCTTCAACATTTGCAATGGAGGCCTTAAACTTTTTGGATCACGTAGACACGTGTTTCCTAGCTTCACAACCCCCACACTAGGGCTGGACGATATGGCTAGAATTTATATCACGATATAACTCCCAATCTCGGTCGACACGATATAACTCCCAATCTCGATATGAATAATACAAATTTCAGAAAAACCGCCAAAAACATCAACACTGAAAGGCCTCACTTGTAAACCTCTGAACCCTGCAACAGTCTGTGAAATCTCACCCTTTACAACTACACAATATTCTAGAAATAATAATAATACATTAGCTTTTACGTTTTACTTGTATTCAGTATTTGTATA
Organism: Trichomycterus rosablanca; assembly: GCF_030014385.1. Taxonomy (NCBI): domain Eukaryota; kingdom Metazoa; phylum Chordata; class Actinopteri; order Siluriformes; family Trichomycteridae; genus Trichomycterus; species Trichomycterus rosablanca. Next base: position 14,856,043 of record NC_085991.1, on the reverse strand, counting down.
CCGAGAAAAACACGACATCATTCTTAAATAAACATAAGCTTTGACAATATATAATCTAATACATTAACATATGTCTTAATCAGAGGTGGAAAGAGTACCAAAAATTGTATACAAGTAAAAGTACTATTACTTTAATGAATCTTTACTTAATTACAAGTAAAGTTACTACTCTAAAAATCTACTCAAGTAAAAAGTAGAAAGTAACTCATTTAAAACGTACTCAGAGCAAACAGCAGGGAAGGGGGGGGGGGGGGTTTCTTCGGTGTAATGCAAGCAGGAGTGGATACAAATCTCACAACAGTTGTCCTTAACTCAAATGCAATAGAAGAAATGTTGTCCTTAACTCAAATGCAATAGAAGAAACATGTTGATGCAACAATTAAAACAGTTAGGGATGTGTAATGTCATTTCAAATGGCATAAAACTCTTTCAAACTGTATAACCACTAGCGATGTGTCGTAAAATGATTCGAATCTATGAGACGGCTCTTCTAACCGAAACAAAGGAACCGACTCTTCCAGGAGTCATTATGTAAATATACGGCTCCCTAAAAGGAACTGAGACAAAAGACTCGACTGCCCGTCGCAAAACCCCCCTCCGTAGCAGTTTCCCAGCCGCGACCTCTTTAGCGTTTTTATTTTACTCAGTAGCATATGCCATTCAAAATGTAGCAATTACTAATACAAAACATACTTAAGCAAAAGCAAAATTACAGTCTGTGAAATGTGCTTTAAAAACTACTTTGTTACAGTAACCAGTGTAAACAGAGCCTTAACACTGAGCACTGGCTTCGTGTATGCGGCGTACGTCATCATGCACCGACGCATGCGCACCGATCGAATTTGCCCAAAAATCATATCACCGTTATTGAAACATTTTCCATCGCGATATACATCGACATTGAATCACTGTCCAGCACTACCCCACACATTAAACATAGAAACAATAT